>NC_058088.1:47336697-47636697 GCF_014858855.1 Bufo gargarizans
AGACAGTATCACACAGGATAGGTGAGATACACAGCTCGCAGACTATCACACATGTTAGATACACAGCTTAGCACAGTATCACACAGATAGGCTTAGATACACAGCTCAGCAGACGTATCACACATAATGAATGGATACACAGATTAGACGTATCACACATTAGGCTTAGATACACAGCTCAGCAGACATATCACACATAAGATTGATACACAGCTTAGCAGACAGTATCACACAGGATAGGATTAGATACACAGCTCAGCAGACAGTATCACACAGTACAGGATAGATACACAGCTCAGCAGACAGTATCACACAGTAGGATTAGATACACTGCTCATCAGACAGTATCACACAGGATAGGTTAGATACACAGCTCAGCAGACAGTATCACACATGATAGCTTAGATACAGCTCAGCAGACAGTATCACACTGATAGGCTTAGATACCAGCTCAGCAGACAGTACACATAGGATTAGATACACAGCTCAGCAGACAGTATCACACAGGGTAGGATTAGATACACAGCTCAGCAGACAGTATCACACATGAGATATTGATACACAGCTCAGCAGACAGTATCACACAGGATAGGATAGATACACAGCTCAGCAGACCGTATCACACAGGATAGGTTAGATACCCGCTCAGACAGTATCACACATAGGATTAGATACACTCAGCAGACAGTATCACACAGGATTAGATACACAGCTCAGCAGACAGTATCACACATGATAGGATTAGATACACAGCTCAGCAGACAGTATCACACATGATAGGATTAGATACACAGCTCAGCAGACAGTATCACATATAATGAGATTGGATACACAGATCAGCAGACAGTATCACACATGATAGGCTTAGATACACAGCTCAGCAGACAGTATCAGAAATAATTAGATTAGATACATGGCTCAGCAGACAGTATCACAGATGCAATGGCGTACCTCTAAGAGAGGCAGACAAAGCAGCTGCTATGGGGCCTGTGGGGAAAAGGGGCTCGCAGCGAACCAAATGACCCAAAGGACCCCAATTACTGCTCAGTACTGTCCAGCTCCGGTATAGTGTCCCGATCATCAGTGCACACAGCTCAAGGACCTGTGATGATGACAGGTCCTGTACATCTAGTAAAGGAACTGCACAGAGCATCATCACAGGTCCTTCACCCCCAGCAGCATGGAGAAGAAATGCAGGATGAGCTCTGCCCTGAGACCAGGATGGAGCGGTAAGAGGAGGTCCTCCGCCTTTCTCTTTATTCACCCCCATGGCAGAACATGTCACGCACATACACCAACTCAACGCAATTATACAACATCACTTATACAATAAATCGAAGACCCAAAGAGTGGAGGTAAGCCGCAGCCTGTTTATTAAATACATTTTAGATAACTTCCATATAATTATAACCTTATAATACCTTATAAAATTAACCCCAAGAGTCCAGTCATAAACTCAGACTCAAACAATTAGCTGTTCATAGCACATAACAACCAATTCCATCCCTCAAATGGGACGACTAATTTTAAAATTACCCCACAGTGCCCGTGACTAATAATTATGGTTCAATAAGATTTTATTATTATTTTCTCTTCACTCATAAAAGAACATCACACATTGCAGTATACATACCGCGCACAAGGTTACATTGCGACATGCAATCGTAGACAGCAGTATAGCATCAAAGACAAGGCATACGCATGTATCTGTATCATCAAACAATCAGCTGACAAAAGTCGGCGGAAACCGAGGCCCTGAAGGGCTTAACAAGGCCTCAAACGAATGACGCAAAGGCCAATAATTCCAGACAAACTTGACATAAAAGGGGGGAGACAGGACGACACCCAAAAGGAGGGGGGGGGGAGAAATCGTAGGGCATAACTAGAGAATAGCTAGGTACTATTAAGGAGGGGAATCAGAGAGCACCCCAGAGAGCACCCCAGATGCCACCCAAATCGAGAACGAAACAGATGATCTAAACCTGATCCATGGCTCCCAACTCCGCAGAAACGCCGGAATCTGGTTGTGATCAGAGGCACACATCTCTTCCATGTGAAACAGCGCATCCAGAGCCGACGCCCAAGTGATCCTTTTCAATCTCTCGGTTGACTTCCAATTGCGTGGGATAATTTGTCTCATGGCCAGCACAAAGAGCCTCAATGAACCTTTCTTAACATGCGAGATCCGCCCCGGGAAAATAGATAGCAGAGCGATGGAAGGGGAAAATGCTATGGAGGCCCGGAATAGAAAATTATAAAGCTTGAAGACATCTATCCACAGTGGGTGAAGCCTCGGACAACCCCACCATATATAGGTCATGGTCCCCCTATCACTATGGCATCTCCAACATAGTTCAGAAACCGAGGGGTAGAACCGATGCAATTTCTCCGGTGTCCGATACCATCTGGTAAGTATTTTATAATTGAGTTCTTGTAAATTACACGATATAGAGATCTTATGCGTAAGAAGCAAAGAACGTTTCCATTGATCCCCAGTAAATGTATCACCCAATTCTGTCTCCCAATCAAGCATAAACCTGAGTTTGGGGTAGGAATCTCCAGATTGGCTGCCCTCAGCCACCTCGGTGTTCAGCATGATATAAAGTAAGGAAATAGCATGGCCAGGGGCCGTTTGAGCAACACATAGCTTTTCAAAATCCGTTAGAGATGTGTGGGACTGCAAACCAGGCATCAGAGAACCAACAAAACCCCTGAGCTGAAAATAGAGGAACCATCTTCCGGGAGATGGTGGGAGTATGTGCGATAGGTCCTCGAGAGGGCGTATCCCAGTAGAGGAACAGACGTCTCTCAGTCTGACAGTAGATGTGTGGTTAGTACAAATGGCGGGTACCTGCCTTAGTCCCACAGGTAAATCTGGATGATCATTGAGCATTGAGAGGGGACCAGGGATCTTAGCCAAATTTAGTTTGGTTGCAAACTTTATCCATGAGGCGGCTAAATTAGGGAGGAACATATCAGAATGGGTATGCGGGAGGTTGCATAGGGAGTTAGGGGGCAGCCAAAATATGCCTGTTGCAAGGTGAGGATTCGTAACATGTTCGATTTCTACCCACATCTTAGTAGTCTTATTGTGAAAAAGATCTAAGACGCAGTTCAAAACTGCAGCCCTGTAATAAGACAAAAAGTTAGGTAAACCTGTCCCTCCCTTTAATTTAGGGCGAGTCAAAAGACTATGGCCAAGCCGGGCTCTGGACTGATTCCACACGAATTGAGAGGCCAAGCGCCGGAGGCGAGTAAAGTAGATCAGGGGGATTTTATACGGAATAGTTTGAAATAAATAGAGCAGGCGCGGTAATATATCCATTTTAAGGGTGTTAATTTTACCAAACCAGGAGATTCGTAGGGGCAACCATTTTTGAAGGCTCTCTGTAATGGATTTGAGGAGAGGAGTATAATTCAATTTAAATAGGTGTGAGGGGTTGGCAGGTATGTGAACTCCCAAATATTTGATAGAATCTTCCGCCCATTTAAAGGAGAAGGATTGTCCAAGGGATTGCACTTCCCTATGGGGAAGGTTAATATTCAGAATTTCGGACTTGTGTACATTAACTTTGAAGTTACTGACGCGTCCAAATATACCAAATTCCCTGAGAACGGACGGAAGGCCTATCCTGGGGGACGTAAGGTATAAAAGCAAGTCGTCCGCAAACAACGATAACTTATGTTCGGTTTGTCCGATCCGAAAACCTTGATTGCTGTGTTTGCCCTAAGGGCATTGGCCAGGGACTCCATAGTCAGTATATATAAAAACGGGGACAAGGGACAGCCTTGGCGTGTTCCGTTTCTAATCTGAAACGGTGAGGATAGAGTGCCATTGACCCGCACACATGCTGATGGCGTAGAATAAAGAGCCATGATACGCTGGAGCATCTTGACACCCAGGCCTAGGTGGGCTAGGGTTTCAGACAGAAACCTCCAGTCCACCCGGTCAAATGCCTTCTCGGCATCAATCGACAGAAGACATAAAGGTGATTTATATTGTCTAGCTGTCACAACCAGACAGCTGAGAAGCTCTGACAGAGGCCTTTCAGAACCTCCTCCTTGAATTTCTGTGTTGTGGTATTCAGCTCCTCCTCTCGTCAGCCTCTCTCAGCTGTCATGTCTTAATTGCTTCCCTTTAAATGCCTCCTCAGAATGCTTTTCTGAGCGGCTTATATTTCCTCCTGGAGTGTGTGTGCACGCTGATCTGTCCTCCTCTTTGCTTCAAAGCTAAGTGTACTTTTATATGTTTATATCTGTTTGCTGGATCCCAGATGACCCTGACTCCCTCCGTGTCTTGTGTAGGGAGCCGGTGGTCGTGTCCCCTCACTATTGTAGGGTGCTCAGGGCTTTATAGTCAAGGTTCGTGGATATGCAAACCTCCACCATTAGGATCTTTGCATAGGCTGAGCAGCCAGGGAAAGTGCCAGGTCTTCTGCAGGGGTCTCCCTTGGTTCCTTAGTTTTTGGATCCAGCGAGTCGTTTATACATGTTGCTTTGCCTTGTTACCTGTACACATTCCGTGACATTATAAGCCGCCAAAACCGTCTTAAGCATGGATCCGGTTTCACTTTTGGCTGAACGCTTCCAGGGTCTTTCATTGGAGGTAGCTGACCTCCGTAAGACTTTGTCTCAGCTTCAAGTGACCGGTTCAGCTTGCGTTCATGGAGCTTGTTCTGAGCCTAAGATCTCGCTCCCGGATACGTTCTCCGGGGGTAGTGAGAATTTTGTGCGTTTTAGAGAGGCTTGCAAACTCCATTTTCGCCTTCTTCCCCATTCTTCTGGTGATGAGGAACGGAGGGTGGGGATCATTATATCGCTGCTCAGGGGTAACGCTCAGTCCTGGGCCTTTTCGCTGCCGGAGGGGGCACGGCCCCTCCGTTCAGTGGATGAATTCTTTTTAGCCCTGGGTCAGATATATGATGATCCGGATCGTATTGCTCTGGCGGAGTCTAGACTACGTCTCCTATGCCAGGGTAAACAATCCGCAGAAATATACTGCTCAGAATTTCGGAGTTGGGCAGCTGATACTGGTTGGAATGATGCTGCACTCCGAAGTCAATTTTGCCATGGTCTTTCAGAGGGATTGAAAGATGCATTTGCCTTTCATGAAAGGCCTATTTCTTTGGACTCTGCTATGTCTCAGGCCGTTCGTATTGACAGGCGTCTTAGAGAGAGAGGAGAGATCTCTCCTTCCTGTCATACTCGGTCCCAGGACTGTGCAGCGGTCCCATTCTCTGCGCAGGGGTCTCAGTCGCTGTCAGCCCCTTCTGAGCAGGAGCCCATGCAGCTGGGGTTGATTGCTTCTGACAATAGAAGATTCAGCCCGCATGAGAGGGTTTGTTTTTGTTGTGGAGGTATTAATCATTTGGCAAATATTTGTCCCTCTAGGAGATTCAGGCAGTTCTCTGGGTATAATAAAGAAACAAAGAGGAAAAAATCTTTGAAAAATGTTCCGTCTGTTACTATTGGCAGGATTGAGGCGGAAATTGAAGATTTTCCGTTTGCTTGTAGTTCCCGTTTTGTCCTGCCGGCTAGGGTGGCGCTAGAGAGCAAGAACATTTTTTGTGAGATTTTTGTGGATAGTGGAGCAGCGGTTAATCTCATTGATAATCACTTTGCGATAACTCATGGTTTCCAGGTGTGCGCTTTGAGAAAGGATATTCCTGTGTTTTCTATCGATTCCGCTCCACTTTCTCAGAAGTCATTAAAGGGCATAGTTCACAATATCCGTTTAATTGTGAGTGATGCTCATGTTGAGGATGTGTCATGTTTCGTCCTTAGCGGTTTGCCCACCCCTCTGGTGTTGGGGCTGCCCTGGCTCACTAAACATAACCCCACCATTGATTGGCAAGCAAGGCAAATAAATGGTTGGAGTGACTTTTGCAGAGAGAATTGCCTCACGACATCTGTTTCTGAGGTTGCTACTAAGACTGTACCATCTTTTCTCTCTGAATTTTCGGATGTCTTCTCTGAGAGTGGAGTTCAGGATTTGCCCCCGCACAGGGAGTACGATTGCCCTATTAATCTCATCCCAGACGCCAAGCTGCCTAAATCTCGTTTATACAATCTTTCCCAACCTGAGAGGATCGCTATGCGTACTTATATCTCTGAGAGTCTGAGAAAGGGACACATACGACCCTCAAAGTCACCTGTTGCCGCTGGTTTTTTCTTTGTTAAGAAAAAAGATGGTTCTTTAAGACCTTGTCTGGATTTCAGGGAGCTGAACAATATCACAATTCGTGACCCTTATCCGCTTCCTCTGATCCCGGACCTGTTTAACCAGGTTGTTGGGGCCAAAGTCTTTTCCAAATTAGATTTAAGAGGGGCATACAACCTGGTCAGGGTCAGAGAAGGGGACGAATGGAAGACGGCCTTCAATACCCCTGAGGGCCATTTTGAGAATTTGGTTATGCCTTTTGGGTTGATGAATGCCCCAGCCGTTTTTCAGCATTTCGTGAACAGCATTTTTTATCATTTGATGGGAAAATTTGTATTGGTGTATTTGGATGACATTTTGATTTTTTCTCCCGATTTCAAAACTCATAAGGAACATTTACGTCAGGTCTTGCTCATCCTGCGGGAGAATAAACTATATGCGAAACTGGAAAAATGTGTGTTTGCGGTTCCAGAAATTCAATTTCTGGGGTTTCTTCTCTCCGCTTCTGGTTTTCGCATGGACCCCGAGAAGGTCCGCGCTGTGCTTGAGTGGGAGCTTCCTGAGAATCAAAAGGCGCTGATGCGTTTTTTGGGCTTTGCCAATTATTACAGGAAGTTCATTTTGAATTATTCTTCTATTGTTAAACCACTCACTGATATGACCAGAAAGGGGGTAGATTTTTCTTCTTGGTCAGTAGAGGCGCGTAAGGCCTTTTCTGATATCAAGGAGAGTTTTGCTTCCGCTCCCATCTTGGTGCAACCTGATGTTTCATTACCCTTCATAGTTGAGGTTGATGCTTCTGAGGTGGGTGTGGGGGCGGTCTTGTCTCAGGGTTCCTCTCCTGCCAATTGGCGACCGTGTGCCTTTTTCTCAAGAAAACTCTCCTCCGCAGAGAGAAATTACGATGTGGGAGATAGGGAATTGTTGGCCATCAAGTTGGCTTTTGAGGAATGGCGCCATTGGCTAGAGGGGGCCAGACACCCTATTACCGTATTTACTGACCATAAAAATCTGGCCTACTTGGAGTCAGCCAAGCGTCTGAACCCGAGACAGGCCAGATGGTCGTTGTTCTTTTCTAGGTTTAATTTTGTTGTCACGTTCCGCCCTGGAGTTAAGAATGTGAAGGCAGATGCCCTGTCACGTTGTTTTCCGGGAGGCGGGAATTTTGAAGACCCGGGTCCCATTTTGGCTGAAGGTGTGGTGGTCTCTGCTCTTTTTCCTGAATTGGAGGCAGAGGTGCAGGCAGCCCAGTCAGAGGCTCCTGATCTTTGTCCTCCTGGGAGGTTGTTTGTGCCTCTCGCTTTAAGACACAAGATTTTTAAAGAACACCACGATACGGTCCTTGCTGGGCACCCGGGGGTAAGAGCCACACTGGATCTCATCGCTCGGAGATTCTGGTGGCCTGCGCTTCGTAAGTCGGTTGAGGGTTTTGTGGCAGCCTGCGAGACCTGCGCTCGTGCCAAGGTCCCTCATTCACGGCCATCAGGTCCTCTCCTTCCCTTACCCATTCCTTCCCGTCCTTGGACACATCTGTCCATGGACTTTATCACGGACCTGCCTCGTTCCTCGGGGAAGACTGTGATTCTGGTGGTGGTGGACCGTTTTAGCAAAATGGTGCATTTCATCCCTTTTCCTGGTTTGCCCAATGCTAAGACGCTGGCGCAGGCATTTGTTGATCACATTGTCAAGTTGCACGGTATTCCTTCAGACATAGTCTCTGATAGGGGCACGCAGTTTGTTTCCAGATTCTGGAAGGCTTTCTGTTCTCGCTTGGGGGTTCGGTTGTCATTCTCTTCTGCTTTCCACCCGCAGTCGAATGGCCAGACAGAGCGCGTCAATCAGAATCTGGAGACATATCTGCGTTGTTTTGTGGCGGAGAATCAAGAGGATTGGTGTTCTTTTTTGTCCCTTGCTGAGTTTGCTTTAAATAACCGTCGTCAGGAGTCCTCTGATAAGTCACCATTTTTTGGTGCATATGGGTTTCATCCACAGTTTGGGACTTTCTCGGGAGAGGGGTCTTCTGGTTTACCTGATGAGGACAGATTCTCCTCGTCTTTGTCATCTATTTGGCAAAAGATTCAAGAGAATCTAAAGAGCATGAGTGAGAGATATAAGCGTGTGGCTGATAAGAGACGTGTGCTTGGTCCGGACCTGAATGTTGGTGATCTGGTGTGGTTGTCTACCAAGAATATCAAATTGAAGGTTCCCTCCTGGAAGTTGGGTCCTAGGTTTATTGGGCCTTACAAAATCCTGTCTGTCATCAATCCTGTTGCATACCGTCTTGATCTTCCTCAGACTTGGAAGATCCATAATGTTTTTCATAAGTCCTTATTGAAACCTTATGTTCAACCCATTGTACCCTCGCCTTTGCCTCCTCCTCCGATTATGGTTGATGGGAATCTTGAATTCCAGGTCTCTAGGATTGTGGATTCTCGTCTTGTCCGCGGTTCTCTTCAGTACCTTGTTCAGTGGGAGGGGTATGGTCCTGAGGAGAGGATGTGGGTCCCAGTGACGGACATTAAGGCCTCTCGTCTCATCAGGGCATTCCATAGGTCCCATCCTGAGAAGGTGGGCTCTGAGTGTCCGGAGTCCACTCGTAGAGGGAGGGGTACTGTCACAACCAGACAGCTGAGAAGCTCTGACAGAGGCCTTTCAGAACCTCCTCCTTGAATTTCTGTGTTGTGGTATTCAGCTCCTCCTCTCGTCAGCCTCTCTCAGCTGTCATGTCTTAATTGCTTCCCTTTAAATGCCTCCTCAGAATGCTTTTCTGAGCGGCTTATATTTCCTCCTGGAGTGTGTGTGCACGCTGATCTGTCCTCCTCTTTGCTTCAAAGCTAAGTGTACTTTTATATGTTTATATCTGTTTGCTGGATCCCAGATGACCCTGACTCCCTCCGTGTCTTGTGTAGGGAGCCGGTGGTCGTGTCCCCTCACTATTGTAGGGTGCTCAGGGCTTTATAGTCAAGGTTCGTGGATATGCAAACCTCCACCATTAGGATCTTTGCATAGGCTGAGCAGCCAGGGAAAGTGCCAGGTCTTCTGCAGGGGTCTCCCTTGGTTCCTTAGTTTTTGGATCCAGCGAGTCGTTTATACATGTTGCTTTGCCTTGTTACCTGTACACATTCCGTGACACTAGCTCTGGCTATGAGCCCTAGGGTCTTCAGAGTATTATCACGGGCCTCTCGGCCGGGAACGAATCCCACTGTTCCTTATGAATACTGCCAGGGATGTGTGGGCGCAATCGCATGGCTAATATCTTTGCATACATTTTCAGTTCGACATTAAGAATCGAAATGGGCCTGTAGTTTCCACAAACCATATGATCTCTACCCGGCTTAGGGATGACTACTACGTGTGCCTGCAGGGCCTGATACGGAAAGGGGCATTCAGCGGAAATAGAATTAAAGGTCACAGCCAAAACTGGAGCTAAGTCCTCTATCAGGACTTTGTAAAATCGGGGGGTGAACCCGTCAGGACCCGGGCATTTCCCTATTTTCAAGTCCTGGATTGCTGCTTTGATTTCAGATATGGAAAAATCGCTCTCCAGGTCAGACGATGTCTCCGTATCAAAGGGCCTGGGACCGTGGGAGGCAATGTACTGACGTATGTCCTCCGACGGGAGTGCCGAAGATACATCTCGGGAGGCCTGCAGGTCGTAAAGGGCGGAGTAATAATTTTTTAATTCCGTGGAGATCGCTGAAGGGGCATGGACCAAGCCATTTGTGCTTGTATTAATAGCCTGCACATGTGTCGTTGGGGGTTTGGGATGGAGGGCTCGTGCTAACCATCGGCCGCTTTTATCCCCATATTCATAAAAACCATGTCTAACTCTATCTCTGGCGCATAAGGATTTCTGATCTAATATCTTTAAGATCTGCTGACGAAGGGAAGAGATGTCCGCCCTCAGGGAATCCGCAGGAGACAGCTTATTCCGCTCCTCACTCCGAGAAAGCTCAGAGAAAAGATTGGACAGTTTCAAGGTACGCTCTTTTTTCAGCCTCGACCCGTGTGAGATAAAGAGGCCTCGTAACACACATTTGAGGGCTTCCCATTTTATCGGTTGAGCAGTAGTGTCGGATTCGTGATTTACAGAGAAATCCGCCACGGCTTTCCTGACGTCAGCCATACACACCCCATCGTTCAGCAGATTGTCGTTAAGCCGCCATGAGGACGCCCTAATTCCTAGCGTGGAACCCTTCAGTATCCCATATACAGGGGCATGGTCGGACCACACAATATTGTCTATGGAGCATTTGGGATCAAGGTCAAGAAGCTTCTGTGATATGAAAAGATGGTCCAGCCTGCCGTAGCTATTATGACTATAGCCCGCCACATGTCCACCAAACCAAGGACACTTAAGTCCTTTTGGAACTGATGTACCGACACCGAGGAGACTGAGGACTTACCAGTGGATGAGTCAAGGGTCGGGTCCATCACTAAGTTAAAGTCGCCACCTACAATGATCGGGGAACCATCCGCGAATTTAGCCACTTTCCTCAAGACCTTAGTCCCGAATGCGGATTGACCCTGGTTGGGGAAATAAATATTAGCAATTGAAATAACAGATTGGTCAATCGAGATCTTTAGAAAGAGATATCTGCCCCTAGGGTCCACCTCAGAGGACAATACGGAGTGGCGGAGGTGTTTATGCAAAGCAATAGACACCCCGGCCGCTTTTCTCTCAGGATTGGGAGCATGAAACCAGGTTGGGTAATATTTAGAGTCACATTTCGGGATAGCAGTAGCTTTGAAGTGCGTTTCTTGCAACATAGCAATCAGTACCCTTTTCCTATGTAATCTGTACAGGATCTGACTCCTTTTTTGTGGTACATTGAAACCCCTAACATTGTAGGTACAAAAAGAAAGAGGTGCCATCTCTATGTAGCTCTACAGAAGCCTGTATGGGAACAGGGGTAGGTAGGAACACTAGGAGGGGGGTGTGACAAATGGGACTAGGGACAAATACACTGAATATAGGACTAGACAAGACACACACTAAAGGCCGACAGAGTCCGCCAGAAGAAGAAGAAAAAAAAAAGGGGGAGAAAAAACTCAAGGGAGGGATGGGAGGGAGAAGGAAAGAGGACTAGAAAAACAAAAAGAAAAGAACTTAGGTCGTGACTACGGTCACCGGCAGTACTATGTACCGCAGACCCCTAGGTGGGAGAAGGAGAAGCCCAGAACTAAGTGGACTCCATCTTAGACTCCAGCAACATAAGAAAGTGAACTTATAACAGTGCAGGACATTTCAAATACACAATGAGACCCGTATAAATGACAGGAAAAGAAAAACTAGGTGAGTATTACAATCGCGACAATGGTGCAGCATAAATATCAGCAAGAATCAGCGAGAAATAACAAAGACTATTCGGCAATCGCTGGAGGATCTCTGGGTGGTCTCTTTGGTTTAGCCACCACACTCTGCCATTGCTCGCGACGTGGGGCCCCCGGGATTTCCCGAGGTCTAGGCCACTCTGGCAAGTCCAGATGAGGGAGATCGAAGGTCTCCAGAAATTTCGGAAGGTCCGATATAGATTTGAATGACCCCGTCTTCCGATCCTTATTGGCGATTAGTTAAAAAGGATACGCCCACCTATACGGTATGGAACGCTTCTGTAGCTCAGAAAGAAGGGGTTTTAGGGCCTTTCTCAGGAGCAAAGTGCGTCTGGCCAAATCTGGCAGGATGAGGATCTCTTTATCCTCCGACCGGACATGTTCCGCATTCCTGTAGGCCTTCAGGATTGCCTCCTTATCTCTGTAAAAGTGCACCCTGCATATAACGTCACGGGGACGCGTTAGGTCACTGGGTTTGGGGCCCAGCGCCCTGTGGATCCTGTCCAATTCAATATGTTGATCTGGATTTCTTTGTAGGATTGATCCGAAGAAGAACAGGGCCCAGGCTTCCAGGTCTTGAGGGAGTATTTTCTCAGAGAGGTCCCGAATCCGGAGATTATTCCTCCGGTTACGGTTTTCAATCTCCTCAAGATGGGAGAGGATATCTTGAATCTGGTCAGTATGATCTTGCAGGACCAGCCTGTGCGATTCTATTGTCGCCTGAAATTGCTCTTGGGCAGACTCTATGTCCTCCACCCGGTTGCCGACATGTTGTATGTCTTGCTGTAGTGCCGCCATGTCTTGTTTGTGAGACGCCTCAAGTCTCATGAAAAGCCCGTCCATCTCATGTTTAGTGGAAAGGGACTTGAGGTGAGTTTTCCAGTCCCATTAATCCCCATCATTTTGCAGGCCACGCGGCGTCACTGACCTGGGTGAAGATTCTGGCGAGCTGCGGACCTGAGGTGAGGAGCTCAGGGATGCGTCCACCATCTTGAAGAGGGCAGGAGAGGACGAGGGAGCTGAGGACGGACTCACCGCCGCTGCATATGAAGTAGGTGAGTGACTACTCGGCGGGGTCCCGTTACCAGGTATAGCGTCCTGTCCGGGGTTGTTCAGCGCACTGCTGGAAGAAGCGGCCGCCTGACTCTCTGCCTGCGCCATCTTAGGCCCCTCGTTTTTCCCGCCGTGAGCACTCGACTGGCTAGGAGTGTTGAAAAAGCGGGTTATCTTTCTCGTGGATCTCAGGGCAGGAGCAGGAGTCGATGGGGCCCCTCTCCTACGGCCTCCCATGGGGTCTTGAGAGTAAATAAAGTCCTGCAGGAAGTGTAATGGCTGGAGTCTTTCGGGAGCTCACACGAGACGCGTCTCACTCAGCCATCAGCAAGCTCCGCCCCCCGTGACTAATAATTAGAGTTGAGCAAACACCTGAATGTTCGGGTTCGAGAAGTTCGGCCGAACTTCCCGGAAATGTTCGGGTTCGGGATCCGAACTTCGTCCCGAACCCCATTGAAGTCAATGGGGACCCGAACTTTTCGGCACTAAAAAGGCTGTAAAACAGCCCAGGAAAGGGCTAGAGGGCTGCAAAAGGCAGCAACATGTAGGTAAATCCCCTGCAAACAAATGTGGATAGGGAAATGAATTAAAATAAAAATAAAATAAATAAAAATTAACCAATATCAATTGGAGAGAGGTCCCATAGCAGAGAATCTGGCTTCACGTCACCCACCACTGTAACAGTCCATTGTCAGATATTTAGGCCCAGGCACCCAGGCAGAGGAGAGAGGTCCCATAACAGAGAATCTGGATTCATGTCAGCAGAGAATCAGTCTTCATGTCATAGCAGAGAATCATGCTTCACGTCACCAAACACTGGAACAGTCCATTGTCAGATATTTAGGCCCAGGCACCCAGGCAGAGGAGAGAGGTCCCGTAACAGAGAATCTGGCTTCATGTCAGCAGAGAATCAGTCTGCATGTCATAGCAGAGAATCAGGCTTCACGTCAGCCACCACTGTAACAGTCCAGTGTCAGATATTTAGGCCCCGGCACCCAGGCAGAGGAGAGAGGTCCCATAGCAGAGAATCTGGCTTCATGTCATAGCAGAGAATCAGTCTTCATGTCATAGCAGAGAATCAGGCTTCACGTCACCCACCACTGTAACAGTCCATTGTCATATATTTAGGCCCCGGCACCCAGGCAGAGGAGAGAGGTCCCATAACAGAGAATCTGGCTTAATGTCAGCAGAGAATCAGTCTGCATGTCATAGCAGAGAATCAGGCTTCACGTCACCCACCACTGGAACAGTCCATTGTCAGATATTTAGGCCCAGGCACCCAGGCAGAGGAGAGAGGTCCCATAACAGAGAATCTGGCTTCATGTCAGCAGAGAATCAGTCTTTATGTCATAGCAGAGAATCAGGCTTCACGTCACCCAACACTGGAACAGTCCATTGTCAGATATTTAGGCCCCGGCACCCAGGCAGAGGAGAGAGGTCCCATAACAGAGAATCTGGCTTCATGTCAGCAGAGAATCAGTCTTCATGTCATAGCAGAGAATCATGCTTCACGTCACCCAACACAGGAACAGTCCATTGTCAGATATTTAGGCCCAGGCACCCAGGCAGAGGAGAGAGGTCCCGTAACAGAGAATCTGGCTTCATGTCAGCAGAGAATCAGTCTTCATGTCATAGCAGAGAATCAGGCTTCACGTCACCCAACACTGGAACAGTCCATTGTCAGATATTTAGGCCCCGGCACCCAGGCAGAGGAGAGAGGTCCCGTAACAGAGAATCTGGCTTCATGTCAGCAGAGAATCAGTCTTCATGTCATAGCAGAGAATCAGGCTTCACGTCACCCAACACTGGAACAGTCCATTGTCAGATATTTAGGCCCAGGCACCCAGGCAGAGGAGAGAGGTCCCGTAACAGAGAATCTGGCTTCATGTCAGCAGAGAATCAGTCTTCATGTCATAGCAGAGAATCATGCTTCACGTCACCCAACACAAGAACAGTCCATTGTCAGATATTTAGGCCCAGAAACCCAGGCAGAGGAGAGAGGTCCCGTAACGGAGAATCTTGCTTCATGTCAGCAGAGAATCAGTCTTCATGTCATAGCAGAGAATCAGGCTTCACGTCACCCACCACTGTAACAGTCCATTGTCATATATTTAGGCCCCGGCACCCAGCCAGAGGAGAGAGGTCCCATAACAGAGAATCTGGCTTCATGTCAGCAGAGAATGAGTCTGCATGTCATAGCAGAGAATCAGGCTTCACGTCACACAACACTGGAACAGTCCATTGTCAGATATTTAGGCCCCGGCACCCAGGCAGAGGAGAGAGGTCCCGTAACAGAGAATCTGGCTTCATGTCAGCAGAGAATCAGTCTTCATGTCATAGCAGAGAATCAGGCTTCACGTCACCCAACACTGGAACAGTCCATTGTCAGATATTTAGGCCCCGGCACCCAGGCAGAGGAGAGAGGTCCCATAACAGAGAATCTGGCTTCATGTCAGCAGAGAATCAGTCTTCATGTCATAGCAGAGAATCATGCTTCACGTCACCCAACACAGGAACAGTCCATTGTCAGATATTTAGGCCCAGGCACCCAGGCAGAGGAGAGAGGTCCCGTAACGGAGAATCTTGCTTCATGTCAGCAGAGAATCAGTCTTCATGTCATAGCAGAGAATCAGGCTTCACGTCACCCACCACTGTAACAGTCCATTGTCATATATTTAGGCCCCGGCACCCAGCCAGAGGAGAGAGGTCCCATAACAGAGAATCTGGCTTCATGTCAGCAGAGAATGAGTCTGCATGTCATAGCAGAGAATCAGGCTTCACGTCACACAACACTGGAACAGTCCATTGTCAGATATTTAGGCCCCGGCACCCAGGCAGAGGAGAGAGGTCCCGTAACAGAGAATCTGGCTTCATGTCAGCAGAGACTCAGTCTTCATGTCATAGCAGAGAATCAGGCTTCACGTCACCCAACACTGGAACAGTCCATTGTCAGATATTTAGGCCCCGGCACCCAGGCAGAGGAGAGAGGTCCCATAACAGAGAATCTGGCTTCATGTCAGCAGAGAATCAGTCTTCATGTCATAGCAGAGAATCATGCTTCACGTCACCCAACACAGGAACAGTCCATTGTCAGATATTTAGGCCCAGGCACCCAGGCAGAGGAGAGAGGTCCCGTAACAGAGAATCTGGCTTCATGTCAGCAGAGAATCAGTCTTCATGTCATAGCAGAGAATCAGGCTTCACGTCACCCAACACTGGAACAGTCCATTGTCAGATATTTAGGCCCCGGCACCCAGGCAGAGGAGAGAGGTCCCGTAACAGAGAATCTGGCTTCATGTCAGCAGAGAATCAGTCTTCATGTCATAGCAGAGAATCAGGCTTCACGTCACCCAACACTGGAACAGTCCATTGTCAGATATTTAGGCCCAGGCACCCAGGCAGAGGAGAGAGGTCCCGTAACAGAGAATCTGGCTTCATGTCAGCAGAGAATCAGTCTTCATGTCATAGCAGAGAATCATGCTTCACGTCACCCAACACAAGAACAGTCCATTGTCAGATATTTAGGCCCAGAAACCCAGGCAGAGGAGAGAGGTCCCGTAACGGAGAATCTTGCTTCATGTCAGCAGAGAATCAGTCTTCATGTCATAGCAGAGAATCAGGCTTCACGTCACCCACCACTGTAACAGTCCATTGTCATATATTTAGGCCCCGGCACCCAGCCAGAGGAGAGAGGTCCCATAACAGAGAATCTGGCTTCATGTCAGCAGAGAATGAGTCTGCATGTCATAGCAGAGAATCAGGCTTCACGTCACACAACACTGGAACAGTCCATTGTCAGATATTTAGGCCCCGGCACCCAGGCAGAGGAGAGAGGTCCCGTAACAGAGAATCTGGCTTCATGTCAGCAGAGAATCAGTCTGCATGTCATAGCAGAGAATCAGGCTTCACGTCACCCAACACTGGAACAGTCCATTGTCAGATATTAAGGCCCAGGCACCCAGGCAGAGGAGAGAGGTCCCGTAACAGAGAATCTGGCTTCATGTCAGCAGAGAATCAGTCTGCATGTCATAGCAGAGAATCAGGCTTCACGTCACCCACCACTGTAACAGTCCATTGTCAGATATTTAGGCCCCGGCACCCAGGCAGAGGAGAGAGGTCCCATAACAGAGAATCTGGCTTCATGTCAGCAGAGAATCAGTCTGCATGTCATAGCAGAGAATCAGGCTTCACGTCACCCAACACTGGAACAGTCCATTGTCAGATATTTAGGCCCCGGCACCCAGGCAGAGGAGAGAGGTGCCGTAACAGAGAATCTGGCTTCATGTCAGCAGAGAATCAATCTTCATGTCATAGCAGAGAATCAGGCTTCACGTCACCCAACACTGGAACAGTCCATTGTCAGATATTTAGGCCCCGACACCCAGGCAGAGGAGAGAGGTCCCGTAACAGAGAATCTGGCTTCATGTCAGCAGAGAATCAGTCTGCATGTCATAGCAGAGAATCAGGCTTCACGTCACCCAACACTGGAACAGTCCAATGTCAGATATTTAGGCCCAGGCACCCAGGCAGAGGAGAGAGGTCCCGTAACAGAGAATATGGCTTCATGTCAGCAGAGAATCAGTCTTCATGTCATAGCAGAGAATCAGGCTTCACGTCACCCAACACAGGAACAGTCCATTGTCAGATATTTAGGCCCAGGAACCCAGGCAGAGGAGAGAGGTCCCATAACAGAGAATCTGGCTTCATGTCAGCAGAGAATCAGTCTTCATGTCATTGCAGAGAATCAGGCTTCACGTCACCCACCACTGTAAGAGTCCATTGTCATATATTTAGGCCCCGGCACCCAGCCAGAGGAGAGAGGTCCCATAACAGAGAATCTGGCTTCATGTCAGCAGAGAATCAGTCTGCATGTCATAGCAGAGAATCAGTCATGTCAGCAGAGAATCAGTCTGCATGTCATAGCAGAGAATCAGGCTTCACGTCACCCAACACTGGAATAGTACATTGTCAGATACTTAGGCCCCGGCATCCAGGCAGAGGAGAGAGGTCCCGTAACAGAGAATCTGGCTGCATGTCAGCAGAGAATCAGTCTTCATGTCATAGCAGAGAATCAGGCTTCACGTCACCCAACACTGGAACAGTCCATTGTCAGATATTTAGGCCCCGGCACCCAGGCAGAGGAGAGAGGTCCCGTAATAGAGAATCTGGCTTCATGTCAGCAGAGAATCAGTCTGCATGTCATAGCAGAGAATCAGGCTTCATGTCACCCAACACTGGAACAGTCCATTGTCAGATATTTAGGCCCAGGCACCCAGGCAGAGGCGAGAGGTCCCGTAACAGAGAATCTGGCTTCATGTCAGCAGAGAATCAGTCTGCATGTCATAGCAGAGAATCAGGCTTCACGTCACCCAACACTGGAACAGTCCATTGTCAGATATTTAGGCCCCGGCACCCAGGCAGAAGAGAGAGGTCCCTTAACAGAGAATCTGGCTTCATGTCAGCAGAGAATCAGTCTTTATGTCATAGCAGAGAATCAGGCTTCACGTCACCCAACACTGGAACAGTCCATTGTCAGATATTTAGGCCCTGGCACCCAGGCAGAGGAGAGAGGTCCCATAACAGAGAATCTGGCTTCATGTCAGCAGAGAATCAGTCTGCATGTCATAGCAGAGAATCATGCTTCACGTCACCCACCACTGTAACAGTCCATTGTCAGATATTTAGGCCCCGGCACCCAGACAGAGGAGAGGTTCATTCAACTTTGGGTTGCCCCGCAATATAATAGTACAATAATATATGGTTAAGGGGAGGTAGTTAATATCTAATCTGCACAAGGGATGGACAGGTCCTGTGGGATCCATGCCTGGTTTATTTTTATGAACGTCAGCTTGTCCACATTGGCTGTAGACAGGCGGCTGCGTTTGTCTGTAATGATGCCCCCTGCCGTGCTGAATACACGTTCAGACAAAACGCTGGCTGCCGGGCAGGCCAGCACCTTCAAGGCATAAAAGGCTAGCTCTGGCCACGTGGACAAATTAGAGACCCAGAAGTTGAATGGGGCCGAACCATCAGTCAGTACGTGGAGGGGTGTGCACACGTACTGTTCCACCGTGTTAGTGAAATGTTGCCTCCGGCTAACACCGCTGGGGAAGGGCTAGGTGGATGCCCTTGGGAAACCCTGCCAGCGGAGTCTTCAAACAGCATAAGAGACTGCTGCATAACTTGAGGCTCAGACAGTTTCCCTGGTATGCATGGGAGTGATGTGACAGACTGATGGGCTTGGTTTTCCGGCGCCATCTGTGCGCTTTCTGCAGAAGACTGGGTGGGAGATAATGTGAACGTGCTGGATCCACTGTCGGCCACCCAATTGACTAATGCCTGTACCTGCTCAGGCCTTACCATCCTTAGAACGGCATTGTGCCCCACCAAATATCGCTGTAAATTCTGGCGGCTACTGGGACCTGAGGTAGTTGGTACACTAGGACGTGTGGCTGTGGCAGAATGGCCACGTCCTCTCCCAGCACCAGAGGGTCCACTAACACCACCACGACCATGTCCACGTCCGCGTCCCTTACTAGATGTTTTCCTCATTGTTACCGTTCACCACAATAAGAAAAATATTATTTGGCCCAATGTATTGAATTCAAATTCAGGCCTTTTTTTACAGACACCTAACACTATCTGGCTATCTATTTAGGTACCGTATTACACTAATACAGGCACAGCAGTAACCACAGATTTAGCTGAATATAAATTTGAGGCCTAGTATTTAGGCGCTGGGTGACAGGTATACGTTTACGGACAGAATTAGACTTGGAATTGCACAGTAGCGTGTGTGTGAAGTTATTGAGAATGACCCTATCTGCACCGTGAATCTTATATACCCTTTTAGGGATAGATTTAAAGTAGGTCTGATACAGCAGAAACCACTAATTTAGAGAATTGCAAAATTGGGAATTGTATTTCAACCCAGAACAAAAACTGTGCTTTGACGGACACTAAATAACTTGACCAGCCACAGCAATAAACAAAGATTTAGATGAATGTAAATTTGAGGCCTATTATTTAGGCGCTGGGTGACAGGTATACGTTTACAGACAGAATTAGACTTGGGAAATGCACAGTAGCGTGTGTGTGAAGTTATTGAGAATGACCCTATCTGCACCTTGAATCTAATATACCCTTTTAATGAATAGATTTAAAGTAGCCCTGATACAGCAGAAACCACTAATTTAGGAAATTGCTAAGTTGGGAATTGTATTTCAACCCTGAACAAAAATATATCCTTTGCCAGACAGCAGACAGTAATACACTTGGCTGGCCACAGCTGAAACACCAGATTTAGGGTACTGCTATTTTGGCAATCTTATTTCACCCCTTAATAAATTAGCAAGCACAGCCAAGCCCCTGATGTAGGATATAGCCCAAAAATAACCACACTATTGATGGTTAAATGCACTTGGTGACAGCTTGCCCCTGATGTAGGATATAGCCAAAAATTAACCACACTATTGATGGTTAAATGCACTTGGTGACAGCTTGTCCCATATGTAGGATATAGCCAAAAAACAACCACACTATTGATGGTTAAATGCACTTGGTGACAGCTTGACCTTGATGTAGGATATAGCCAAAAAATAACCACACTATTGATGGTTAAATGCACTTGGTGGCAGCTTGAACCTGATGTAGGATATAGCCAAAAAACAACCACACTATTGATGGTTAAATGCACTTAGTGACAGTTTCCCCATATGTAGGATATAGCCAAAAAACAACCACACTATTGATGGTTAAATGCACTTGGTGTGACAGCTTCACCCTGATGTAGGATATAGCCAAAAAATAACCACACTATTGAGGGTTAAATGCACTTGGTGACAGCTTGCCCCTGATGTAGGATATAGCCAAAAAATAAACACAATACTGATGGTTAAATGCACTTGGTGATAGCTTGAACCTGATGTAGGATATAGCCAAAAAACAACCACACTATTGATGGTTAAATGCACTTGGTGACAGCTTGCCCCATATGTAGGATATAGCCAAAAAACAACCACACTATTGATGGTTAAATGCACTTGGTGTGACAGCTTCACCCTGATGTAGAATATAGCCAAAAAATAACCACACTATTGAGGGTTAAATGTACTTGGTGGCAGCTTGTGCTGGCGCACCACAAGACACAAAATGGCCGCCGATCACCCCAGAAAAAAGTGAATGAAAAACGCTCTGGGCAGCCTAAAAACAGTGAGCAATTGAATAGCAGCAGTTCAATGATCCACAGCTGTAGATCGATAACTGAATTAAGTCTTTTGGAGGAGTTAATCACTGCCTAATCTTGCCCTAACGTCGCAGCTGCAACCTCTCCCTACACTGATCAGAGCAGAGTGACGGGCGGCGCTATGTGACTCCAGCTTAAATAGAGGCTGGGTCACATGCTGCACTGGCCAATCACAGCCATGCCAATAGTAGGCATGGCTGTGACGGCCTCTTGGGGCAAGTAGTATGACGCTTGTTGATTGGCTGCTTTGCAGCCTTTCAAAAAGCGTCAAGAAAGCGACGAACACCGAACCCGAAGCCGGACTTTTACTAAAATGTTCGGGTTCGGGTCCGTGTCACGGACACCCCAAAATTCGGTACGAATTCGAACTATACAGTTCGGGTTCGCTCATCCCTACTAATAATAATAATAAACGTAATTATTTTTTTTTTATCATTTTTTTTTTTCTCACCACGCTTTATTATTTATATTTTCTTTTTCTCTTTAAAAAAAAAAAATATATATATATATAAAACTTAAAGAGGACCTTTCACCAGAATTAAACTTCTAAAGTAACTATACAGGCATGTAGAGCGGCGCCCAGGGACCCCCCTGCACTTACTATTATACCTGGGCGCCGCTCCGTTCTCCCGTAATTGCCACCGGTATCTTTACAGTTAGGCTCCACCCAGGGGAACCTGCCGGTGCCTCCTTCTCCCATGCTGCAGCGCTGGCCAATCACAGCGCTCAGCTCATAGCCTGAGAGGCTTTTTTCTCTCTCAGGCTATGAGCTGAGCGCTGTGATTGGCCAGCGCTGCAGCATGGGAGAATGAGCCGACGGCAGGTTCCCCTGGGTAGAGCCTAACTGTAAAGATACCGGTGACAATTACGGGAGAACGGAGCGGCGCCCAGGTATAACAGTAAGTGCAGGGGGGTCCCTGGGCGCCGCTCTACATGCCTGTATAGTTACTTTAGAAGTTTAATTCTGGTAAAAGGTCCTCTTTAAGCCAAATAAACCTCAAACTTACCAAATGGGTGTCACAACCAGACAGCTGAGAAGCTCTGACAGAGGCCTTTCAGAACCTCCTCCTTGAGTTCTGTGTTGTGGTATTCAGCTCCTCCTCTCATTAGCGTCTCTCAGCTGTTATGTGTTGGACTAATTGTTTCCCTTTAAATTCTTCCCCAGAATGCTTTTCTGGGCGGCTTATATTTCTTCCTGGAGTATGTGTGCATGCCCATCTGGTTCTCCTCTCCTCTACAAAGTTAAGTGTTATACTGTTATCTGTTATTTTCTGTTTGCTGGATCCCAGGTGACCCTGACTCCCTCCGTGTCTGGTGTAGGGAGCCGGTGGTCGTGTCCCCTCACTATTGCAGGGTGCTCAGGGATTATATAGTCAAGGTACGTGGATATGCATACCTCCACCATTCGGATCTATGCATAGGCTGAGCAGCCAGGGAAAGTCCCAGGTCTTCTACAGGGGTCCCCCTTTTGTTCCTTAGCTTCTGGATCCAGCGAGTCATTTATGCATGTTGTTTTGCCTTGTTTCCTGTACACCGTCCGTGACATTATAAGCCGCCATAACCGTCTCAAGCATGGATCCGGTTTCACTTTTGGCTGAACGCCTTCAGGGTCTTTCATTGGAGGTAGCTGATCTCCGCAGGACTTTTTCTCAGCTTCAAGTGACCGGTTCAGCTGGCGTTCATGGAGTTTGTTCTGAGCCTAAGATCTCGCTCCCGGATACGTTCTCCGGGGGTAGTGAGAATTTTGTGCGTTTTAGAGAGGCTTGCAAACTCCATTTTCGCCTTCTTCCCCATTCTTCTGGTGATGAGGAACGGAGGGTGGGGATCATTATATCGCTGCTCAGGGGTAACGCTCAGTCCTGGGCCTTTTCGCTGCCGGAGGGGGCACGGCCCCTCCGTACAGTGGATGAATTCTTTTTAGCCCTGGGTCAGATATATGATGATCCGGATCGTATTGCTCTGGCGGAGTCTAGACTACGTCTCCTATGCCAGGGTAAACAATCCGCAGAAATATACTGCTCAGAATTTCGGAGTTGGGCAGCTGATACTGGTTGGAATGATGCTGCACTCCGAAGTCAATTTTGCCATGGTCTTTCAGAGGGATTGAAAGATGCATTTGCCTTTCATGAAAGGCCTATTTCTTTGGACTCTGCTATGTCTCAGGCCGTTCGTATTGACAGGCGTCTTAGAGAGAGAGGAGAGATCTCTCCTTCCTGTCATACTCGGTCCCAGGACTGTGCAGCGGTCCCATTCTCTGCGCAGGGGTCTCAGTCGCTGTCAGACCCTTCTGAGCAGGAGCCCATGCAGCTGGGGTTGATTGCTTCTGACAATAGAAGATTCAGCCCGCATGGGAGGGTTTGTTTTTGTTGTGGAGGTATTAATCATTTGGCAAATATTTGTCCCTCTAGGAGATTCAGGCAGTTCTCTGGGTATAATAAAGAAACAAAGAGGAAAAAATCTTTGAAAAATGTTCCGTCTGTTACTATTGGCAGGGTTGAGGCGGAGATTAAAGATTTCCCGTTTGCTTGTAGTTCCCGTTTTGTCCTGCCGGCTAGGGTGGCGCTAGAGAGCAAGAACATTTTTTGTGAGATTTTTGTGGATAGTGGAGCAGCGGTCAATCTCATTGATAATCACTTTGCGATAACTCATGGTTTCCAGGTGTGCGCTTTGAGAAAGGATATTCCTGTATTTGCTATCGATTCCGCTCCACTTTCTCAGAAATCATTAAAGGGCATAGTTCACAATATCCGTTTAATTGTGAGTGATGCTCATGTTGAGGATGTGTCATGTTTCGTCCTTAGCGGTTTGCCCACCCCTCTGGTGTTGGGGCTGCCCTGGCTCACTAAACATAACCCCACCATTGATTGGCAAGCAAGGCAAATAAATGGTTGGAGTGACTTTTGCAGAGAGAATTGCCTCATGACATCTGTTTCTGAGGTTGCTACTAAGACTGTACCATCTTTTCTCTCAGAATTTTCGGATGTCTTCTCTGAGAGTGGAGTTCAGGATTTGCCCCCGCACAGGGAGTACGATTGCCCTATTAATCTCATCCCAGACGCCAAGCTGCCTAAATCTCGTTTATACAATCTTTCCCAACCTGAGAGGATCGCTATGCGTGCTTATATCTCTGAGAGTCTGAGAAGGGGACACATACGACCCTCGAAGTCACCTGTTGCCGCTGGTTTTTTCTTTGTTAAGAAAAAAGATGGTTCTTTAAGACCTTGTCTGGATTTCAGGGAGCTGAACAATATCACAATTCGTGACCCTTATCCGCTTCCTCTGATCCCGGACCTATTTAACCAGGTTGTTGGGGCTAAAGTCTTTTCCAAATTAGATTTAAGAGGGGCATACAACCTGGTCAGGGTCAGAGAAGGGGACGAATGGAAGACGGCCTTCAATACCCCTGAGGGCCATTTTGAAAACTTGGTTATGCCTTTTGGTTTGATGAATGCCCCAGCCGTTTTCCAGCATTTCGTGAACAGCATTTTTTATCATTTGATGGGAAAATTTGTATTGGTGTATTTGGATGACATTTTGATTTTTTCTCCCGATTTCAAAACTCATAAGGAACATTTACGTCAGGTCTTGCTCATCCTGCGGGAGAATAAATTATATGCGAAACTGGAAAAATGTGTGTTTGCGGTTCCAGAAATTCAATTTCTGGGGTTTCTTCTCTCCGCTTCTGGTTTTCGCATGGACCCCGAGAAGGTCCGCGCTGTGCTTGAGTGGGAGCTTCCTGAGAATCAAAAGGCGCTGATGCGTTTTTTGGGCTTTGCCAATTATTACAGGAAGTTCATCTTGAATTATTCTTCTATTGTTAAACCACTCACTGATATGACCAGAAAGGGGGTAGATTTTTCTTCTTGGTCAGTAGAGGCGCGTAAGGCTTTTTCTGATATCAAGGAGAGTTTTGCTTCCGCTCCCATCTTGGTGCAACCTGATGTTTCGTTACCCTTCATAGTTGAGGTTGATGCTTCTGAGGTGGGTGTGGGGGCGGTCTTGTCTCAGGGTTCCTCTCCTGCCAATTGGCGACCGTGTGCCTTTTTCTCAAGAAAACTCTCCTCCGCAGAGAGAAATTACGATGTGGGAGATAGGGAATTGTTGGCCATCAAGTTGGCTTTTGAGGAATGGCGCCATTGGCTAGAGGGAGCCAGACACCCTATTACCGTATTTACTGACCATAAAAATCTGGCCTACTTGGAGTCAGCCAAGCGTCTGAACCCGAGACAGGCCAGATGGTCGTTGTTCTTTTCTAGGTTTAATTTTGTTGTCACGTTCCGCCCTGGAGTTAAGAATGTGAAGGCAGATGCCCTGTCACGTTGTTTTCCGGGAGGCGGGAATTTTGAAGACCCGGGTCCCATTTTGGCTGAAGGTGTGGTGGTCTCTGCTCTTTTTCCTGAATTGGAGGCAGAGGTGCAGGCAGCCCAGTCAGAGGCTCCTGATCTTTGTCCTCCTGGGAGGTTGTTTGTGCCTCTCGCTTTAAGACACAAGATTTTTAAAGAACACCACGATACGGTCCTTGCTGGGCACCCGGGGGTAAGAGCCACACTGGATCTCATCGCTCGGAGATTCTGGTGGCCTGCGCTTCGTAAGTCGGTTGAGGGTTTTGTGGCAGCCTGCGAGACTTGCGCTCGTGCCAAAGTCCCTCATTCACGGCCATCAGGTCCTCTCCTTCCCTTACCCATTCCTTCCCGTCCTTGGACACATCTGTCCATGGACTTTATCACGGACCTGCCTCGTTCCTCGGGGAAGACTGTGATTCTGGTGGTGGTGGACCGTTTTAGCAAAATGGTGCATTTCATCCCTTTTCCTGGTTTGCCCAATGCTAAGACGCTGGCGCAGGCATTTGTTGATCACATTGTCAAATTGCACGGTATTCCTTCAGACATAGTCTCTGATAGGGGCACGCAGTTTGTTTCCAGATTCTGGAAGGCTTTCTGTTCTCGCTTGGGGGTTCGGTTGTCATTCTCTTCTGCTTTCCACCCGCAGTCGAATGGCCAGACAGAGCGCGTCAATCAGAATCTGGAGACATATCTGCGCTGTTTTGTGGCGGAGAATCAAGAGGATTGGTGTTCTTTTTTGTCCCTTGCTGAGTTTGCTTTAAATAACCGTCGTCAGGAGTCCTCTGATAAGTCACCATTTTTTGGTGCATATGGGTTTCATCCACAGTTTGGGACTTTCTCGGGAGAGGGGTCTTCTGGTTTACCTGATGAGGACAGATTCTCCTCGTCTTTGTCATCTATTTGGCAAAAGATTCAAGATAATCTAAAGAGCATGAGTGAGAGATATAAGCGTGTGGCTGATAAGAGACGTGTGCTTGGTCCGGACCTGAATGTTGGTGATCTGGTGTGGTTGTCTACCAAGAATATCAAATTGAAGGTTCCCTCCTGGAAGTTGGGTCCTAGGTTTATTGGGCCTTACAAAATCCTGTCTGTCATCAATCCTGTTGCATACCGTCTTGATCTTCCTCAGACTTGGAAGATCCATAATGTTTTTCATAAGTCCTTATTGAAACCTTATGTTCAACCCATTGTACCCTCGCCTTTGCCTCCTCCTCCGATTATGGTTGATGGGAATCTTGAATTTCAGGTCTCTAGGATTGTGGATTCTCGTCTTGTCCGCGGTTCTCTTCAGTACCTTGTTCACTGGGAGGGGTATGGTCCTGAGGAGAGGATGTGGGTCTCAGTGACGGACATTAAAGTCTCTCGTCTCATCAAGGCTTTCCATAGGTCCCATCCTGAGAAGGTGGGTTCTGAGTGTCCGGAGTCCACTCGTAGAGGGAGGGGTACTGTCACAACCAGACAGCTGAGAAGCTCTGACAGAGGCCTTTCAGAACCTCCTCCTTGAGTTCTGTGTTGTGGTATTCAGCTCCTCCTCTCATTAGCGTCTCTCAGCTGTTATGTGTTGGACTAATTGTTTCCCTTTAAATTCTTCCCCAGAAGGCTTTTCTGGGCGGCTTATATTTCTTCCTGGAGTATGTGTGCATGCCCATCTGGTTCTCCTCTCCTCTACAAAGTTAAGTGTTATACTGTTATCTGTTATTTTCTGTTTGCTGGATCCCAGGTGACCCTGACTCCCTCCGTGTCTGGTGTAGGGAGCCGGTGGTCGTGTCCCCTCACTATTGCAGGGTGCTCAGGGATTATATAGTCAAGGTACGTGGATATGCATACCTCCACCATTCGGATCTATGCATAGGCTGAGCAGCCAGGGAAAGTCCCATGTCTTCTACAGGGGTCCCCCTTTTGTTCCTTAGCTTCTGGATCCAGCGAGTCATTTATGCATGTTGTTTTGCCTTGTTTCCTGTACACCGTCCGTGACATTGGGCGGGCACAGGCAAACCTCTTCTTCTTACCCAGCTGACAGTTCTAAGGCGCAGAACCACCTCAGACCCCGCAATTTATTCCCACAACCCCTACTCTATCAGCCAATCATATGCTGTCGCCAGGGTCCAGGTAAACCCCGTAGGTCAGACCCTAAACCAATCACACCTATGTCACTGGGCGAACCTTGTCTGCCCAGTGACCATCATGAAAACAGCGGGAAAATCTTTTCCCGCTCTTACCCTCCACCACCTAAGTTCACCCAAAGGTCAGGTGCATATTGGCAGTTCTGCCATGTATCCCCCTCCTTATAGTCTGGATGCTGACCATTCCGTGTTTTTACTCATACAAGAGACAGTTGCAAACACTATTACCTCATGTACCTCACACAGTGACCAAAATGTACAACTGACCACATATATCTGTACACACTGCATCTATTATACCCCGTACCTCACATATCAGTACAGTGCTGTATATACTATATACCTGTACACACTGCATCTATTATACCTCATACCTCACATATCAGTACACTGCTGTATATACTATATACCTGTACACACTGCATCTATTATACCCCGTACCTCACATATCAGTACACTGCTGTATACACTATATATCTGTACACACTGCATCTATTATACCCCGTACCTCACATATCAGTACACTGCTGTATATACTATATATCTGTACACACTGCATCTATTATACCTCGTACCTCACATATCAGTACAGTGCTGTATATACTATATATCTGTACACACTGCATCTATTATACCTCGTACCTCACATATCAGTACACTGCTGTATATACTATATATCTGTACACACTGCATCTATTATACCCCGTACCTCACATATCAGTACACTGCTGTATATACTATATATCTGTACACACTGCATCTATTATACCCCGTACCTCACATATCAGTACACTGCTGTATATACTATATATCTGTACACACTGCATCTATTATACCCCGTACCTCACATATCAGTACACTGCTGTATATACTATATACCTGTACACACTGCATCTATTATACCCCGTACCTCACATATCAGTACACTGCTGTATACACTATATATCTGTACACACTGCATCTATTATACCCCGTACCTCACATATCAGTACACTGCTGTATATACTATATATCTGTACACACTGCATCTATTATACCTCGTACCTCACATATCAGTACAGTGCTGTATATACTATATATCTGTACACACTGCATCTATTATACCTCGTACCTCATATATCAGTACACTGCTGTATATACTATATATCTGTACACACTGCATCTATTATACCCCGTACCTCACATATCAGTACACTGCTGTATATACTATATATCTGTACACACTGCATCTATTATACCCCGTACCTCACATATCAGTACACTGCTGTATATACTATATATCTGTACACACTGCATCTATTTTACCCCGTACCTCACATATCAGTACACTGCTGTATACACTATATATCTGTACACACTGCATCTATTATACCTCGTACCTCACATATCAGTACAGTGCTGTATATACTATATATCTGTACACACTGCATCTATTATACCTCGTACCTCACATATCAGTACAGTGCTGTATATACTATATATCTGTACACACTGCATCTATTATACCCCGTACCTCATATATCAGTACACTGCTGTATATACTATATATCTGTACACACTGCATCTATTATACCCCGTACCTCACATATCAGTACACTGCTGTATATACTATATATCTGTACACACTGCATCTATTATACCCCGTACCTCACATATCAGTACACTGCTGTATATACTATATATCTGTACACACTGCATCTATTATACCCCGTACCTCACATATCAGTACACTGCTGTATATACTATATATCTGTACACACTGCATCTATTATACCCCGTACCTCACATATCAGTACACTGCTGTATATAATATATATCTCTACACACTGTGTCTATTATACCTCGTACCTCACATATCAGTACACTGCTGTATATACTATATATCTGTACACACTGCATCTATTATACCTCCTGCCTCACATATCAGTACACTGCTGTATATACTATATATCTGTACACACTGCATCTATTATACCTCATACCTCACATATCAGTACACTGCTGTATATACTATATATCTGTACACACTGCATCTATTATACTTTGCACCTCACATATCAGTACAGTGCTGTATATACTATATACCTGTACACACTGCATCTATTATACCTCGTACCTCACATATCAGTACACTGCTGTATATACTATATACCTGTACACTGCATCTATTATACCTCGTACCTCACATATCAGTACACTGCAGGGTATACTGTATACTAATATCCATGGATATCTGTAAAATCTCGCTACATCTTTGAGTAAGTGAAGCACTTTAAGGACTACTTAACCCTCCTCCCACAATCCCCTAATATTCCATAGGTTTGAGAAGTCTGGATGCGGTGCACTGAAACACGTGGGACGCTAAGCACCAACCTGCGGAGTCACGTGGGACGCCAGGTACCGTCTTCGGGGATTGCGGTGAACGCTGCTGGGAGTGGAGGTAACACGAGTTGAGTAGGCTGTTGGAGGGAGGTTACAGAGACCGTGGCACTGACCGCCACGTGGGACGCCTGTCACTACCAGAGCTTTGAGACGTTCTCACAGCTCTGTTTCTCCACCCCTGTGATGATGTCACTACTAGAGCTTGGAGGAGTTCCCTCTGCCCTGTTTCTCCGCCCCTGTGATGAGGTCTTTATTTTCTGTTTCCTTTCTCCCAGCTGTCTCTCATGTGTTTGATTTCGCTCCCTCTAAATCACCCCTCCTCCTTTGTAGAGGTGCGGATTATACTTTTCATTTGAGCTGTAGCTCTCGCTTGAGTAACTTCACCTGTGTGATATCTTTTCACTGGATCTGTGTTCTGCTGAAGCAAGTACTTCGGATATTGTCTGCTGACTTCGGATCTGTTTTCACTGCAGCCGCAACTCCTTCAGTTAAGTGTTCAGACATTGTGTGTTTCTGTTTCTTTGCTGACTGGATCCGAGGCGACCCCGGTTCCGTCCATATACTGAGCAGGGCACCGGTGGCCGTGCCCCTTCCACTATTGTAGGGGTTTCAGTGGTCATCAGCCTAAGGTACGCGGGCATGTCTCGATCCACCATATGGATCCGGACATGTGCATAGCAGCTTAGGGAGAGCTTTTAGGGTCTGACAGGGGTCACCCTTTATCCTCCCTAGTTTGGGTCCGGTCAGTCGCTATTCACTGTGTGTTGCTCACTTACAGCCGTGACAACGCCACGGCTAACACTGTTTAATGAGATATAGCTCCGCCACTATTACAAGTTAGCAAACTGCAGATATAACGGACACAATGTTAATCTAGTGACATTTGATCGCAGCAGTTGTGCCTCTAATGTGGCAAAATATCAGACTCTCAGTTATCACTGACATCAAACCTTCTCTGAAGGAGACAATTATTCCTGTAAGGAGGTAAAGTTTCTGTGGATGTAACCAATTATGTTCCAACATATATAATTGTGTCATTATATTGGAAAGATACAGCGTCTCTATATAGAATTATGTGGGAGTAACAAATTGTGTTATTAATATAATCACATATATAGGAGCATCACACAATGGTGGTACCGGAGTAGCAGTGTTTTGACAATTGTATGGATGATAATGACACGTTATCGGCAGATCTATCATACATACACTTCTCTTGGTATTGCCACTATATGTTTTTAATATTTTATTGTTATTTTTATTTTTTGCTATTTTTAGTTTTTATGTATATTTATGTATTTTGAATGAGGATGTATAATACTAAATGCTGATTCAAGGAAATATCTTCTCTGGATGGTTTCAGATGCAGAGTGCTCGTCTTAAACATACTTATATACATTCACCTAAAGAATTATTAGGGACACCTGTTCTATTTCTCATTAATGCGATTATCTAGTCAACCAATCACATGGCAGTTGCTTCAATGCATGTCGGGTTGTGGTCCTGGTCAAGACAATCTCCTGAACTCCAAACTGAATGTCAGAATAGGAAAGAAAGGTGCTTGATCAACACTAATTAGAACACAAATGAAAGATCTAAAAAAAAGCTGAATTTATCAATTTCTATGTGTAACCTAATAAGGGGCCGAGCCGCTCAGGTAACAAGCAAACTCCTCCAGGAGAATTTCATCATGGCTTTGGCTTCCTGGAAACATGTTCCAGGCTGGGATAGGAAGTTATATGTGTAATTGCTGGGATCAATAGGCAAGGTTAGTGCAGATGACCATGAGGATGGATCCGTTTTTTGCATCGTTCAACTTATCGATCTCCAATTATTGCTTGTCAAATGGGGTAAATATCAAATGTACGAAACCAGAGAAATGTGTTTATTTTCTGGGTGACATCAGCGATAAGTCTACGGAATACATTCTTCTAAAGCAGTCATTAAAGGGAGAGTTCATCTGCCATCCAGCTTCATTCTTGTTTACACTCATCGACAAATAAAAAAACCGAACCCAGATAAAAATGTCAAATTGGTGCAATCTTGTCCTCAGTTATGTCTCAGGCAGATTACATGACACCACAAGAGGGTGCTTCCTCTGCTGTCCCATAAAAAAGCTCTCAGAGGCTACTTTTGGGTAGTATACCGCTTGACGAGAGATTGTTGACTGCTAGACATGCCTCAAAGACATTTCGCCCAGTTGACAGACTTTGAGAGGGGGGCAGGATGGTGGTTTGGATGAATTTACCTCTAAGCCATACATGCTCCAGAAGGCGCAGACCGACTCCAGTAGAGAGGATTATTTGATCCACCAACAAGCACGAGCAGCTCCACAGCTTCTGCCATTCAGAAACAGGTGGCCATTACACATCCTTGTTTCTGCCTGGTCCATTTTAAGGCATTTAGCAGAAAAAAATGTTGTTGTCACTGTGCCCATTACGTGTCCTAACATTGACAGCCACCTTCATTTGCAATAGAGTCATGAAAGAGACACCTGGTCTGCTGTGGACTGGAACAGTATCATCTTTACAAGTAAATCCAGGCTTTGTTTGGGATCCCACAACGATTGGGTTTGAATATGGAGGTCTGTCTGGTGGTGAGTTCTTTAATCCTGCCTTTGCTGTCGAGTAACACACTGCCCAAACTGCTGGCATGATGATCTGGGGAGCCATCACATGTGACAGTCAGTCACCCCTAGTAGTGATGCGAGAGACACTAACAACTCAGTGATATGTGCAGGACATACTTCTACCACATGTGTTCCTTTCATGGCAGGGCTTCCATTTCTCAGCAGGATAATGTTTGCCCGCACATAGAAGGGTTTCCCAGGAATGTCTCCTCCAGATTACACTTCCTTGGCTGCCCAGTCACCAAATATATCACCAACCTAGCATTTATGGGACCATCAGTGATGCCAGCTGTGATGCCAACTTCAACAACCTATGAGTGTACAGGATCTACAGGTCCAGCTGTGGGCAACATCTGTTGGCAAATGTGCCACAGAATACCATACAGAACCTGTATGCCTCCATGCCCAACTGTATCTCATCTTGTATCCAGGCTAGAGGCCATATCTCATCTTGTACCTGAGATGGAGGCTGTATCTCATCTTGTATCTAGGCTAGAGGTATCTGGGCTATAAGTCATATCTCATCTTGTATCCAGGCTAGGGTATGTATCTCATCTTTTCTTCAGGTTAGAGTCCATATCTCACAATGTATCCAGGCTAGAGGCCGTATCTTATCTTGTATCCAGACTAGAAGTTGTATCTCATCTTGTATCTAGGCTAGATGACATATCTTATCTTGTCTTTAGGCTAGAGGCTGTATCACATCTTGTATCCAAGCTAGAGGCTGTATCTCATATTGTATCCAGGGTAGAGTCTGTAGCTCATCTTGTTTTCAGGGCAGAGCCCATATCTCATCTTCTGTCCCGTCTCAAGGCCATATCTCATCTTGTATCCAGGCTAGAGGCCATATCTCATCTTGTATCCAGGCTAGATGCTGTATCTCTTCTTGTATCCAGACTAGAGGCTGTGTCTCATCTTGTATCCAGGCCAGAGGATGTATCTCATTTTGTCTTCAGGCTAGAGGCTGTATCTAATCTTGTATCCATGATAGAGGCTGTATTTTATCTTGTATCCAGGCTAGAGGCCGTGTCTCATCTTGTATCCAGGCTAGAGGCCATATCTAATTTTGTCCCAAAGCTAGAGGCTGTATCTCATCTTTTCTTTAGGCTAGAGGCCGTATCTCATCCTGTATCTAGGCTAGAGGCCATATCTCATCCTGTATCTAGGCTAGAGGCTGTAGTCCTTCTTGTATCCAGGCTAGAGGCTGTATCTCATCTTGTATCCAGGCTAGAGGCCATATCTCATCTTGTATCCAGGCTAGAGGCCGTGTCTCATCTTGTATCCAGGCTAGAGGCCGTATCTCATCTTGTATTCAGGCTAGAGGCCATATCTCATCTTGTATCCATGCTAGAAGCTGTATTTTATCTTGTATCCAGGCTAGAGGCCATATCTCATTTTGTCTCAAAGCTAGAGGCCGTATCCCATCTTTTCTTTAGGCTAGAGGCCGTATCTCTTCCTGTATCTAGGCTAGAGGCCGATTCTTATCCTGTATCTAGGCTAGAGGCCGTATCTCATCTTGTATCCAGGCTAGAGGCCGTATCTCATCTTGTATCCAGGCTAGAGGCCGTATCTCATCTTGTATCCAGGCTAGAGGCCGTATCTCATCTTGTATCCAGGCTAGAGGCCGTATCTCATCTTGTATCCAGGCTAGAGGCCATATCTCATCTTAGATCCAGACTAGTCATGGCCTAACCGGGTCCTAGAACCTCCTTTCAATTGTACAATTTTCTCAATGACCTTCTCCTTTCCTCTAATATTCTAATCACTCACATTTATCATCATCACCTTCACACATAAAAAGCCTCAGACTAACAACTCCTTTGGGATACAGAGAGGCTGATGGTAGGGCAAGTAAATGAAATCTATTGATCTCTGTTATCAGCCCTCTATATACAGTTTCTCCTCAAGTACCTATAATATGATAAAGCGCCACCTTCCCTGTCATGTGGCATCTTCTCTCCACCTGCTCCAAAATCCAAGGTGACCCACACACCAGACAAATTATGTGTAAGGCAGGAGGCAATGATTCGACAAAGAGTCAATTTAGGAATCTGGAATTGTTGATAGAAGTTTTTCAGGGACTGGATTAAAAAGGGTTGGTGCCATGTAAATGACTGCAGTGCACATTATTACCACTAGGTGGAGCCAAAAAATATTAATTTTACCCAGTGAACATATTTCCCTTAACAGCGCACCGTGTGGTCAGGAGTGGTATTACAAGTGAAATTCACCAATAGTTTGAATGTGAAAGCTATTAACTTGAAGAATTCTTATGATATATGAATACTATGAATTTACAGAACATTTTTAATAAAGAGATCTATAGCTGTGCGTTATTATGCCAGGTCTCAGTGGCATCCCTAGACGTGGCTCCCGCTATTGTGCCTAGAGTCAATAAGCTTACGCTTCTACATCCAATTTCCAGAATGAAGAAAATGATTGTGACTTCTGCCAAGAAACAAGAGGGAAGATTACAAGACACCATCCAGGGCCTTCACATATAAAGGTTTATTGGCCGGGGGTTAATGCCAGAACCGAGTGCAGATTTGTGTACAGGGTGCAAACAACATGGAGATTAGTGCAGAAGCCGGGACAGAATCTGCTAACTCCCTGCATTATATTTAAATCCTTAAAGCTCTAAGCAGGAAAGATAGAAGCCACCATTTGTGCTCCGCCATAGACCCCGAGCACAGATCTTATTCATCGACAGCAAAGCTCTGCAGGGAGTGAAGGGTTAACAGTAAATCTGAGAAGGGAGAAGATGAAATGCAGCAGATAACAATGGTGCTTCCGCTCATAAATCCGGAGGATTGCACCAGAGTCTTGTGCTGCCTGTAAACATGGGAACCTCCATGGAGAAGAGACGGAGAGATCTCAGGGCTGGGAGCATGCCCTCTTCTGAGGAGCGGAGGATGTGCAGCTTCATGTTCACACACAGCTCCAGATCCACAGCCGCTGCTGACAGGACGCGATGGATGGATATGAGAAAGATAGATGGATAGATAGATAGGAGATAGATGGATAGATAGATAGATAGATAGATAGGAGATAGATAGATAGATATGAGATAGATAGATAGATAGATAGATAGATAGATAGATAGGAGATAGATAGATATGAGATAGATAGGAGATAGATAGATAGATAGATAGATAGGAGATAGATAGATAGATAGATAGATAGGAGATAGATAGATAGATAGATAGATAGATAGATAGATAGATAGATAGGAGATAGATAGATAGATAGATAGATAGGAGATAGATAGATAGATAGATAGATAGATAGATAGAACTGCCTGCCATGGACTGAGAGGAGCCCGATATACCATGGACTCCTATACCCCCACCCTGGACCTGTCCCCACCCCCAACCCTACCCAATTATTTACCACATGCTTTGGCAATGCTAAAATGTATTTAGTCCTGCCAATAAAGCTGATTTGATTTGATTTGATTTGATAGATAGATAGGAGATAGATAGATATAAGATAGATAGATAGATAGATAGATAGAAGATAGATAGGAGATAGATAGATAGATAGATAGATAGATAGATATGAGATAGATATGAGATAGATAGATAGATAGATAGATAGATAGATAGATAGATAGATAGATAGATAGATAATAAAAATATTCCACGGCACTCCAGAGAAGTAAAATAAATGTGACTTTTAATTCACCACCGTTTCGGTCCGCACACTGGAACCTTCCTCAAGCAGTGATATACATAGTGGGTATAACGGCATATATATAGGGAGATCACCATTTTTTTTAATTTTCTGCATTTTTGGAGATTGGATCACTTCAACATCCGCTGGCACCCTTTTGCTCTTTGGACGTGCGGTGCGGTTCATACTATATAACATTTTTGCTAGATAGATAGATAGATAGATAGATAGTGTGGAGATTCGCTCTGGTAGGCAGGTCAGCGGACACGGTAAAGAGGCAACCACAAAGTCTTTAACTTAAACAGTTCGGTGTTTATTCACACAGAAGGCAAAACAAAATAACAGATCACAGTCTTGGTGTTCGTTCACACCATGGAAAGTCCACAGAACACAAACATTCACCTTGTTAGCAGTTTTTCATCAGCGGTCCCCGGCAGGCTTTAGGGGCCTGTTTTCCAGCATGCGGCTCTCAGCCCTTTTGCACGGCACACGCCTTCAGATCCCAAAACACAGTGACTCCACAGCTTCACTGTGAGATGGAGGATAATCCACACACCTGACAGTGCTGACTGCTTTATATAAGCCTCCCAAGACCGGGCCTGGAACGTGGGGAGTAGCCACCCACCCAGCACTTTGGCTATTCCCAGTAAGAGCCGTCCCGGATCAGCTTTACATCCATACTAACCAGCTGAAGTGTCAGACTGCAATCTGCAATACTGACACTTCAGGAAAAAAACGGCTGTTACCTCACCGAGGTCAGGAACCTCGGTGACACATACCGTCCATCAATGACGACCCCTTGTTCCTTCCTACATACCTCCCCCTTTGTTCAACCCTGAGGGAGTTGACACACATTAAACAGTGTACACGAGACAGGGCATTCGTGTTTCCTAGTAACCGGCCTGCCATTTGTTCCACAGAAAAAACAGAAATTTTGCAAAGACAGAAACCACCAGGTGATCCGGGCATTTATCTCCTTGGCTTGGCTCGTCCATTTGAGAGGGGAGTGGTCGGTCACCAGACGAAACTTTCTCCCCAATAAATAATAGCGGAGAGACTTGAGTGCCCACTTGATGGCCAGGCACTCTCTCTTCAATATACTCTACCTGGTCTCGGCTGGGGTGAGCTTCCAGCTGAGGAAGACAACGAGATGCTCCTCCCCGTTGACTTTCTTAGACAGTACAGCACCAAGACCCACCTCGGAGGCATCGGTCTGCACTATAAACTCCCTTTTGAAGCCGGGTGTCACCAAAACCGGGGAACCACACAGGGCTGACTTCAAAGCCTGACTTGTGTCCCTTCAAAAGGCCTGTCAATGGTGCGGCGACTGTAGAAAAGGTACGACTTTACCTGCAGAGTAGTGACAGGTCGTGGCCAATTCCTGAATTGCCTTAATTTTGTTCACCTGAGGTTTGATAATTCCGCGCCCAATTACATACCCCAGGTACTTGGTCTCTTCTAACCCTATCGTTCACTTTTTGGGTTAGCGGTTAAGCCATCCTTCCTAAGGGAGTCCACTACAGCCTGTACTTTAGGTAGGTGACTTACCCAGTCGGTACTGTGGATAACAATATCGTCCAGGTACGCCTAAGCGTACCGACCATGTGGGCGTAGTACAACATCCATTACCCTTTGAAATGTGGCGGGAGCGCCATGTAGACCAAAGGGTAATACCTTGTACTGATACAGCCCCTCTAGTGTGATGAAAGACGTTTTTTTCCTTGGCAGCCTCCGTCAAGGGTACCTGCCAGTACCCTTTGGTGAGGTCCAACACAGAAAAATACCGGGCGTGGCCTAACTTCTCAATAAGCTCATCCACTCGGGGCATGGGACATGCGTCAAACTTGGAAACCTCATTAAGTTTGCGGAAGTCGTTACAGAATCGTAATGTCCCGTCCGGCTTGGGTATTAAGACTATCGGACTGGCCCATTCACTTTTTGACTCCTCGATGACACCTAGCTGTAACATCAGCTGCACTTTCTCCGAGATGGCTTGTCGCAGAGCCTCGGGTACCTGGTATGGTTTCAACCGGATTCTGGCCTAAGGCTCAGTGACAATGTCATGTCGGATGATAGAAGTGCATACAGAAGGTCCGAAAACACATCCGTGTTTCTGCTCACGAACTCCCTGGCCTCCTGAGTATGTTTATAGGAAAGGTTGTCAGCAATCTTTACTGTGGCAACTGCTTCCCTCGTATCAGACCGCGGGACTGGAAACTCTACCCCCAAAAACCCGTCCGGGGGCTGTTGTCTGTACTGGTCTCCCTATCTTTCCACGGTTTCAGTAAGTTTACATGGTACACCTGCTCCGGCTTTCTCCGCCCGGGCTGCTGTACCCTGTAGGTTACCTCCCCAACTTTTTCGAGCACTTTGTAGGGACCCTGCCACCTAGCCAGGAACGTTTGCATGCATTCTCAACCAGTTGTGGGGATTCGCTCTGGTAGGCAGCTTAGCGGACGCAGTATTGAGGCAATCACAAAGTCTTTAACTTAAACAGTTCGGTGTTTATTCACACATAAGGAGAAACAAAATGACCGCAGTCTTGGTGTTTGTTCACACCATGGAAAGTCCACAGAGCAAAACGTTCACCTTGTTAGCAGTTTTTCATCAGCGGTCCACGGCAGGCTTTAGGGGCCTGTTCTCCAGCATGCGGCTCTCAGCCCTTTACACGGCACACGTCTTCAGATCCCAAACCACAGAGACTCCACAGCTTCACTGTGAGATGGAGGATAATCCACCCACCTGACAGTGCTGACTGCTTTTTATAAGCCTCCCAAGACCCGGCCTGGAACATGGGGAGTAGCCACCCACCCAGCACTTTGGCTATTCCCAGTAAGAGCCGTCCCGGATCAGCTTTACAGCCATACTAACCAGCTGAAGTGTCAGACTGCAATAATGACATTACAGGAAAAAAACAGCTCTTAGCTCACCGAGGCCAGGAACTTTGGTGACACGTACCGCCCATCAATGACGACCCCTTGTTCCTTCCTACAATAGATAGATAGATAGATCATACAGACACGGGTCTACCCAGCACAAATCTGATTAGATAAGAAACAATTTATGGGCTATTATGCAATTTTTGATTGTTTTTATACTTTCTGGCTACGTTCACAGGAGACTATTTTCAAGCCGCATCTAATCTGCATTATTTGCGGATCGCACACAGACCCACTCACTTCTAGAGATCCGTGCTGCCATGTTGCACATTATAGAGCAAGTCCTAATTTTGTCCATTTTGTGGACAGAACAGACATCTTTACAGTGGAGCCCGCAAACAGTGCAGGAGACACACGGACGGCATCCGTATTTTTCAGATCCGTAATTTGCGGACCACAAAACGCGTACGGTCGTGTAAATATAGCCTTACACTTTTTTTTCACTTTTGTGTGTTTAGCAGCATATTTTGCAGAATTTTGCATGAGATGCACCCCAAATATCGCTGTGGTGCACTGTGAGCTACACATGCCCCAGAACTAGGAGACGGACTATCATGTGCACGCATGTGCCTTTGGACCGCTTCCTTCTACCCACACCCCAGCCTGATTTTTTGGGGAAAAAGTCAAAAGTCAAAAGCCCCCAAAAAGCTACAAAGTTAAAAGCTAAATTTTGCCACTTTTCTACGCCAGAAAACTAGCATCGAAGCTTCATAAATCTACCTCACTGTGTATAAAAAGCATCAGGAAAAACACGACAAAATCCGCCTTCCCGCGCCACCAATTTTAGATCTGGAGTGAGTGGGGAGAAGTCACAGATAGCAGCGCGACAAACCGCTGCAACGCCATCTGCGCCTTAAATAAGCCGAATATAGGCGTATTTCCGGCTAATAGATTACCCCCTTAGTCTTCCCCTCTGCACCTGCCGTTAGAGTCCTCTAGTTTATGATGAGGGGTGCACCCTGTCAGAAATTAGGTGCATCTGTGGCAGTCCTTGCACCCGGCGTAAAAACCATACCAGCCCCTGGGGACTTGCAAGTATTTTACTTAAATAGTCACAAGTCCCTTAGTAAATAGGCCCCAAAGCTGAGGCCGCACCTAGACCTTCTGTATCGCCGCTTATTGATAATAACTGTGGAGTGACCGCAGCAGCGCAGATGATCGCACACAGCAGGTCTAGGTGCAGCCCCAGCCGAATTCTCTCCGGCCTTCCCCTGTTCATTCAGATCCTGCAGCTCCCTCTGAACGCTGCGCAGCCGCCTCATCCTCCATGGGATATCAATGAGGCTCAGGGGAGCAGAGATCACAGGACGGAGGAGGAGGAGATTGTAAGAAACTTCTAGCAGAAAGATCCCAGAGGGAGCAGCACATCTGCATCTATCTAGAGCCTGGGGGGTTACAGCGCTCCTGCCACCCACACCGTGATCTGCCAATACCACCATCATCCCACAACCAGGCCTCTCATCATCCAGGGAGACAAACATTTATACATCTTCTCTTCGTATAGACCGTCAGCCACAGATCAAGACTGTAAACTGGAATCTCCCAGGAGTTGGTGCCTTGTGAATGAGGCTCATTGGGCTGCCTGGCATGGAAAGGGTGCCTTGGGGTGGGGGAATCATTAGCAAAGGGCTGCATGCTAGGATAAAAAAAAAAAAAAAAACTGCCTGGCAAGTAAAGGGTGTCTGATGAGGTAACAGGCCAGCACAGGGTGGTCACCCATACACCGGGGCCTGGCACGTAAATGGTGCTTGATGCCTTGCATGCCCAGGGTAGGCGGTTAAACAGGTCAGGGTATGCTGTGGTTACCGGCCGGCCCTGCGCACAACCTCATAAGGGGGGTCTGAGGAAATGGTCCCTGGAAGTTGCTAAGGGGCTGCGGATATGGGGAGGCTTCTTAAAGGGGTTAAGCCTCATGCACAAAGTCCCGATTCATTTTAATGTGTGCATTCAGACATCAGTGTTTTAGCACGGTCCGTGGGTCCGTTTTTTTTTAGCACGGATGCGACTCTCGTATTTTGTCCGTGTTCCTCACGCCCATTAATAGTCTATGGGTCCGTGAAAACCACAGATGCCATCTGTGTTGCATCCGTGTGTTTCACGGATCATTAGGAAGAGATGCTTTGAAAATATTTTTTTTAGCTGTTCAGTGTCAGTGAAACCCGGAATGGCACACGGACAGCAAAATAACGGACACATGGACCCAACACGGATCCTTCACGGATGCATCACTGACCACCTGCTCACGGATTTGGACGTGTGAATGAGGCTTTATCCAGGATGAGAAAGACATGGCTGCTTTCTAAGACAGCACCACCCCTGTCCACAGGTTGTGTGAGGTATTGCAACTCAACCCCATTCCCTTGGGACAGGGAGGTGCTGTTTTTTTATTTATTTATTTATATATTTCTTTTCTTATCCTGGACGACCCCTTTAATTTCTCCTAGTCAACAGCCGTGAACTGCACGGTGGTAGCTTATACGCTGCAAACTGCTTGGCATGGAAAGGGTGTATGGTGGGTGTACGGTGGCATGGGGGGTATTAACTGTCAACAGCAAGAAACTACCTAGAGGAAGCGGAGGCCCAACAAGCCGCCTTGGCACAGCATAGTGACCACCCATTCATGGTGGCCTGGGGCATGAAAGGCGTCAGGATGATTGCAGAGAGGTCAGAACCGCCGCCACAAGAAACGCATGGCGGCCTCTTATAAACCGCAGCCTTGTACAGGCCCCTGATCTACTAAGGTTCAGCTGGCAGAGGGGGGCACTGGGGTAAGGTGGCTGCATGTCCGTCATGTACAGTATATGCAGTTTAGCATGGTGGGCAGGGATGCACCTATCTGGGGACATGCAGGGTGGTCTGGTATACAAAGGGTTACTGATGGGGATGGTGTCTGGCACCCTGAGAGCTGCAGCCAGAGGCAGTGGGGTCTGCCAGGGGCTCTCTCTGGGGGTCTCTCTGGGGGACCAGAACCAACAAGACATCAAGACAAGGATCTTCCCCTGAATCAGCCTGTAGAGCAGCAGCAGAACTACGACTCCCACCATCCCCCGGCTGGTGGGGCATGCTGAGACTTGCAGTGACACAACAGCTGGAGCAGGTGTTTGTACATGGTGATTACTGTGGGGCTCCCAGGAGATGGGCATGTGTCTGCAGAGAGCTGGATCCATGGCGCCCACCTCCTCCATCTCTGAGGCCCCTGCATGTTTTGCACGGTGCACGGAATGCACACACAAGGGGCAGGCAAGGGGGTTAAGGGGTTAAAGATGGAGGCACCGGGCAGCAGCCCCTAACCCCGCAGGAGTCCTCGCTCTGTCCCAGGCTGCGCTGTCTGTCGGATCAGCCTCGTTACATTGTATCCATCTGCAGCAGATACTGTACCAGCAGCACCCCACTGCACATCACGCTGCAGCCCTGACAGCGGCCACTCGGCTCCAGTCCCTCCTAGGAGCCCCGGAGATGCTGCAGAGCCTTGATTTCCTGCAAGTGGACTGAGGGGGGAAGCATTCTGCAAGATACCTTTAAGAGCAAGCAAAAAACAGGGAAAGGTTCTGTGATTTGCATGCTAAGCCCCTCCCGCCGCTGACGTCACTGCTGGAGAGGAATGCTGGCTTGAACAGTGCTGGATTCAGACAGCAGGCTTCAGCTGCTCCTGACAGACTCTGAGGTCTCCAGCAGACACCATCACTACTGCAAGACCCAGGATGAGGGATCTGTCTGCAGGGATCACCACCTGAGCACCTGCTGCCAAGGAATAGATCTGCCCCCTGCATCCTTCCCACACAACTTGTGCCAGACTTTCCCACACCTGCCTGGCTCTGTGGATTTGGCATTGCTGCTCCCCATTAGAAGACTCAGCCAGAACTTTGGATACACTTGTTCCTGGAGGGATCCAGCCTTTTGCTGCTGCATGGAATGCAGAAGGAGCTATTGAGTCCAGGGTTAGCTTTGAATGGTTCAACTTGCCAGCGGTGGGACTGCTATCCTTATTGTAGATGATGCTCTGGAGTTGCTGCAGAACTATCACACCACCATCTATGCCATAGAGGAATTAAAGGTAAGCCAGGATCCCCCTCCTTGTGCAGCTCCCATACAGTAACTGGGCTCCCAATTAGGATTCTGAGCGCAGAACTGTCAAGTCACATGAAAGTAACCCTTGTTCTTCACATGCAAATGCAATAAACTGCAACTGAGGAGAGGATGGTGATGCTAGAACTGTCCATCATCACCTCCATATACTGCAGGTGGCTGGGGAAGGCTTCCTCACCTCTCGCTAAATGTGTGTAATGCAAGATTGTAGCCTCCAGCGAGACAGCTGTGCCATCACCTAGCATCCCTCAGTCAGTGCATGCATGTACCTGCATCAGGTAAGAGGGGTGCAATAGCCTTGTGCAACTTGCCTGTTGTGTCTTATTCACACTGGTCTTGCAGATCTAGGGGATTGCGGTGATGGGCTGCAGAGTTATACAATGGTCAGGCAGGAGCACTTGGCTGCAGAGGCAGAAAACACTCCAGGCACTTGGTGGATGTGGAATAAAATAGGTGATGATTGCATAAGGGGAGCCAAATGCAACTGGTAGGGAGACCTAGAGACATGGAAACCCGGAGCTTGTGCGTCTGCAGGGGCTTCAGAAGGTGCACGATGCAAATAAATAAACAATTGACAAATTTAATTTCTAGTTACAATGTATATATAAATATAAACAAGGGAAATATAAAAAATATAATGTAGAATTAGAAGAATCGGCATAAAATAAATGTATCCTATGGGGGTCTGGTGCTATAGACAGTGCCCCGAGCCCCCGGCGTGTAGATCCTGCTAGGCACTTATGCTTAAAGACGTGCGCTATTTACCATGCCGAGCCAAATGCAGGAGTGGAGCTAGTTGTAGTGCTGAACAGTTCTTGCATATTCCAATGAACAGCCTCTCCGTTTAGCTGAGCCTAGTCTTTCAGCATCAGCTCAGTGTTATTATGTTGAGCCATTGGAAAGCAAAAAAAAATAAAAAAATAAAAAAAATCTACCCACAGGCTGCAGTAGATGCATAGCCAAAAAGGACCCCCTGACAGCAAAGATGCCAGGAGATGGGTCCGCGGAGAGGATCGGGGTTATATGAACGAGCAATTAACGGATTCATATAATTATTATTGTGAACTAGGAGAGCCCGGCCGCCTGATGCCACCGTCCTCTGCAGGGGGATATTGATTAATGGCTGTGCTGTAGATATATTCAACACGCACAAGTAGTGTCCAGGTAAAATCAATTTCAGAATAAAACGCTTTGCCACAGTTGCTTGAGTCGTACATAATGCAGACCAGTGCTCGGCATCAATCTTGGAGGAAGCTTTAAATTTCCCTGTCGAACAGAATGAGTCTGACAAGAAATATACATATACATCTTTCATGGAGTCTCTGGAGCCGTAAACTAAAAAGAATGGCTGCTTTAAATAGCAGCAGAAACTATCTGTGGTCGTCACCGACATCTATCTATCTTCCCATCTGCAAGGTGCACATAATTCCCCATATGTCGCCTCCATAATTCATGATACCGGGATACATGGTTTTTGCCTATCATACAGTAAATCCTGAATAATGATTTCTTATAGGGGGGGGGGGGTTGGAATGGAAGAAAATATGTGGTCAGGAAATGTGAAGATTCCAAGATTTATCTCACTTCTCCACCAATTTCCCACGCACAGTGTTCCGACTTAGTAGGACGCATGGGGGGTTTGAATTTGGAAATCTGAAGACGTCTCTTGGATTGTTCAAAAAATAAATAAAAAGATGTGTTGTTCTTAGAATGTGGGTCTTGGGAATTGTAATAGAGAGGGATACTGGTGGTGCTGGTCTTCCAATGTTGGCCAATGGATTATAGACTGGTAAAAAAAACTTCCCGTGTTCTCTTGTAGGTTTCTCAGATGCAACCTCCGTGTTGACAATGTGAACACAATTTTCCTTACCTTATCACCGTGCCCTCCTTGTTCTTCTCGGGGTGGGCGCCTTCTTCGGTGGAAGGCTGTTTTTATGCTTCAAGGATCATTTCAGTGCCACGTTGTACTGTCTATTCTGTGAGATTGGTTTTTTGACTGCATTGGAGAAGATCATTGATCTGAACTTGGGGTCTTCAGATAGATTTATATTCAACGTAGAGCAAAGTGATGAAGACGTTCACAAGCGAAGCTAAGGTCCTTATGGTAGTAAGGGATCAGGTTCACCATGATATAGTAAATGGTCGGTGGAACTGAAGACTGTATTTATGGTTGGTGCGGTCCAAAGGTTACTGTAACTGTGTGGTCCCCACTCACCAAAATACTTATGTCTAGAAAACCTTCCTAGATTACTTATATGGGTAACTTAGTAGAGCCAAGTAGCAAAAACATATGGGGTTAACAAAACAAAAGGGAAATAAGCAAAGCGAGCCCGGTCCAATGATGTATGAAGGAACCTCCACCTTACAGTGCTAGTAGGGTGAGTACAGCCCTGGGTAGACATGGTCCCCTGCCGTCCCACCTGGTTTATGAGTTTTCAACACCTCGTGCTCTTCACTTCTTCCCTTTCTCAAGGCGCTGTAGACTGTCATCATTCCAACAAATTGATGTAAAAAGTTCAAAACATAAAGCTTTAAAGGATCGTGTCTTTTCAGGTCTAGTCTGTGAATTAGAGGCAGATCCTTTGCAGAAAATATTTTTGAAAAAAGCTCCTGTGTCGGAGGATTTAAGCCAGTCCTCGTAATTGCCTCTAAAGTGTTATTTAGCAATCAAGACCTGGATTAGCAAGGTATGGATTTTCCAACTTGCAGTCATTGCCTTTTGTCATCTTCAGTGTGTAAATCTAAATATGAGGATGAAGTTTTTTGTTTTTGGTTTTTGGTCTGTTGCGAAAGTTTTAGTGTCTTGGAGACTTTGGTTCCCACTTAAGTGTAAACTCCCTGCTTCTGCATTTATTAACCATTCCATTAGGATACAGTAATTGACATGAGATCCAGTTGGGTGAGGATTTGGGCAGAGCCAGCGTTGAGTGCATCACTTTTTGGATATTTGGAGATGGCACCTTTGCCCAAGGTCAGATGTGGCGCAGCACAATAAAGTCCTGCCCGTGTCTTACCTGCCACATTACCTGTGTTTTCCATAGAATTTGGCTACTGAATAGTTCATGTGGATTATGCTCCATGGTGCAAGATCCGCATTGATGGAATGGAATTACCATTTTTGAGACGACCACTGAGGTTTAGGGTTCATCATTGCAGTAATTTGATTTCCACACCTGAATGAATTGCTCCCTAAGGTGAGACTCTTCCTTTACCTCTGAGCAGGGTCAGCGAGGAACTCTCGGTGGGGTCTTTTCCAGGCGCAGCGTTCGTGTCAGACACATTGATTTTGCTTTCCCATAAGATGTTATCTTTCTCATTAACAGTCATGATCCTTTAAGTAAATACGTTTTGTGTTTTTGTGCATGAGTGTGGAACCGGGGTCATCCTTGGAGACACGTCTTCATATGTTTTACCATTCAGCGGGCTTAATGATCAATTAGCTGCTGTATATGCAGAACTGATAACTGGTAAGAAAAGCAGAGAATTAGCAGAAGATGTCAACATGGTTACCCCCCCCCCCCCTCCAAACCTACTAAGATCTGTGACTCTTTGATGTCCGTGTGGATTGTGTTGTATCCAGGCACAAGATATGAAAGGTTTGACCATTGACCGTATAGATATTCTTATCACTGAAGTAACATCAAATTAAAACCTTGGGGATCAAACCAAATATTTCCATCTAGAATGGAGCCCTGAGCTTCCTCCCATACTGTTCTGTGTAACAACCTTGATGACCCCAGATACTCATCTATGTATCATTAGCGTGGTCTTTGTATGACATTCTATGGGTTGCATATATGAACACCCCCCGGGGCTGACAGAACCTTGTGCTCAGTTCTTGTAAGACAATGCGACATTTGAATGTATGGAGCCAAGACTTTCTACTGGCTGATTGACAGGTCTGGTGTGTAGATATGGATGCAGCAGAGCCGGGTTTGACAGGTCGTGATGTGTTATCACAAGGTTTTCATCAAAACCATTGACTTATTTCATCTCACTGAGACACAAAAAGCATCACCTTAGGATTTCATGACAAATCCAACTGCACAACATCTGTATCGCCCACCTACGGCTAGCATGGGGCCATGCAGTAGGTTGTGGAGTCAGTCATCATTACTAGTGGGGTCTAGATCTATGTAGGATGCATGGTTGATCCCAATAACTGGCAGGGCTATAGGCTTACAAAGGGGGCCGTGAGGGCACCTAGGAAGTTGGGTTCATACAAAGTAGAACATGATGTCATGTTATGTTAGTTGGGATAGGTAGAGCCATAGATCCCATCCAAGAAGAAGAAGGTCAATGTCAAAAACCAAAATAGGGCCCCCTGCTGTCTGATTCATGTCATTACACCCCATCAACCCCCCCCCCCCCCCCTTCTATTGGGGTCCAAGGAGCAGCATTGCTTTTATTACTATTATTGTGAACTAAAGGAGCTGTTCTTGCAGCTAAAGAGAAGAGTGATGGTGGCCGCCGTCACCCTTATCTGGACCCCATGGTCCACCATGTCTCCAAGTTTCCATCTGTATGGAATTTGGTTGGGGTATTGTTCTATTTGCAAAGACCTGCTTGTGTTTGTAGTCCCTGAGAAGGTCTACAGCCTTACTCTGCCCAGTGGACCTGATGCGTGAAGTCACCCGATAGGTGTCGATGCTGAGATCCTGGACTGAACGTGTTCTGCATCGATTTCTCTGCTGATCTTTTGATTCGACGTCTCTAATGAAGCTTTCGGGGATTGAATTGTCCTGACGTTCATTGTATTTCCTTTATTCCTTTCCATTCAAGATGAGATAACAAAGCGTTCAGTTTTTAGCTTTTGTAGATGGAATATCATTTACTATATAAAACTGCAGAGATAAAGGGTGGGCGCCTGGTAAGTGTCTGATCTAATGACTGTTCTCCTGTGGATTCTGGATCTTCTTCCTAGAACATCTCCTACCCTATTACTACAGGTGTAACCCCTTGTCACCAGAACTAATGATATGTTCCTCTCATCTTCCATGAATTGGTTAACCCTTTAGTCCCCATGTGCCGCCTATACTGAGCTGTTGTGACACGCGTCTTCCATAAGCATGCTCGCTGTGGAGGAGAAGAACAGATTTATGCACCTGAACTGAGTGAGTACCCTGGGTGTAGCATCAGCACCCCTAGCACATTACAGTATGGTGGCTTTTTGCTATAATGTGCATTTTCTGATGTATTGTGCTATTATACAACATACTTTTAATTTTCTTACACTAGGTGGTGGGGACCCCATGTTATTTGGCTATTTGGCCCGTTGAATAATAATTCTGCCCCTGATAGTACTAACTAACAATCAGTGACTGAACTCCTCATGGGGAAGGATGGCACTTGTTTTGCACTTCTGCCTTGCAGCCCCGAGTTCGAGTCCAACCATGGGCAACATCTGCATAGGATCTGCATGGTCTCTGTGGGACCTCCGGTTCCCCCCCCCCCCCCCAACACTCCAGAAAATTGGCTTTCTATGAAATTGACCTTAGTAGATCTGGAATTAGACTGTGGACGCCTCCGTAAGGCACTACGGAATATGTTGGAGCTGTATAAGTAACAGAGAATTCAATCTACGGGTAGCAGATCATTTCCCCATCTAATTCTAAGCCATTAAATAAGGAATTCGGGGTGTGAAGGCCGCTTTCACATCTGCGTTTTTGCTGTCCGAATTTTGAGAGACGGCACGGGTGCACGCCGTTCCGGTTTGTTTCATTTTGGTCCCCATTGACAATGAATGAGGACAAAACTGAAGCGTTTGCCCTCCGGTTTTGAGATTCGGTAGAGGAAACACAGATAAGGCTACTTTCACACTTGCAGCATTGGATTGCGGCAGGCAGTTCCGTCGCCGGATCCGTCAAAACGCATGCAAACTGATGGCAATTGTCAGATGGATCAGGATCCTGATCCATATGACAAATGCATTGAAAAACGGATCCGGCATTTCTTTTTTTAAATTTTTTTTGCGGTCTGAGCATGCGCAGACCTCAATGCCGGATCCGTTTTTCCAGACGGGGCCGTCATTAATGCATGTCAATGGGGAAAAAATGTCGGATCTGGCATTCCGGTAAGTGTTCTGGACTTTTGGACGCAGATAAAACCGTAGCATCCTGTGGTATTATCTCCGTCCTGAACAGTCAAAAAGACTGCACTGAAGACGTCCTGATGCATCCTGAACGGATCGCTCTCCAATCAGAATGCATTGGGATAAAACTGATCAGTTCTTTTCCGGTATTGAGCCCCTAGGACGGAACTTAATGCCGGAAAAGAATAACGCAACTGTGAAAGTGGCCTTAATTGGGGTTTGATCTACAGAAAAAAGTAACATTTGCTGAATGCCATTGATACAATGTTGCAGATGGCTGTAAAGGTCACAGGGGTCACATGATGTCCAGCACAACGGAATCACAAGTGAAGATGACTCTGATCTCGCCGCCGCCGCCGCCTTGAAGTCACCGTTACCTTTCTAGAATTGCGCTCCGTCTGTCTCTTAATGGTTACCACTCGCCATAGACCTCACAATGTAGAGATTGACTTTGTCAAGACAAATCTTTGTCCCCAGGAAGACGGAGAACTTACGCTGCGGCGAGCGGCCCTGCGCGGAACACAAGTCAGTGCTGTAATAAGCGCCAGTGATTGCCAAATGAGACATCAGGCGGAAAAAAAGTTGCAATGAATCAAAATGACATCCAGACTCCAATGTATCAATCTGGTGACCCCTCGTTAGATGTTCTGGGTGTGAGGAGGATAATTGGTGGGAAGCTGCAGTGAAGGAGCCTCTGAATGACTGGAATCATGAGAGGGGAAGTATGGAAGTGCGTGCGGCGGGGTCAGGGTTCTGCCGCCTGATCTTAAAGGGGCAGGCCAACTAATGAGCAATGATTAAAATGGATAAGGAGCAAGGGACAGCAGGGCTGCTTGCTTATTATCTTCAGATCAATATGTTGCCTTACCCCAGGATCTCTGCTTGCTTTGCTTGTAGCCTTTCTTTTTGTCATTATAAGACAAGATGTTTGCATCAAGGTATGAGGTTTATGAGGAACGGCGAGGAACTTGTAGAGATGTCTGGGTGTGTTAGCAGTGCCTGGTCACATCGCACTCTGCTGCATTGCTCCGGGTGGGATCTGTATACCCCGTCTATCATAATGAGGCCCCCCCCTTCCAGTGACTCCTTCCGCGCCTCGTGCTCCACTTTCTATTTATAGCAATGTTGCAGGAGGGTGCTCAGCTCCCATAGGGATAGGGGCCGCATCTGAAAAGGTTTACCCCTAACAGCACCACCTACAGGGAATAGTCCCTTACAGATGTAGCAGAGATGAGTGTGTGTTGTGGCACAGCTGCAGGTAAACCTATTGCAAAGATGTGCACAAAAAAGAGCTCAATGACAAATTCAGCTCAGCTACACGGTCTATATCGCTGACTAAGCTAATGTTCGCGGTTCCATGTTTGCTGTATCCAAGGATACATTCAACTCTCCGTTTCGGAGATCCGGCGCAAATGCCGGCTGTTGGCCGGACTAAAAAACGTTACATGCGATGTTTTTTGCCAGAAATTGGCCGGATCAACGCTGGACCCCTTTGCAATGAATGGGGATCTGGTGGTGAAGTAGAGGATGTGTCGGAACAGGGCCTGAGGCCTCTTTCACACGGCCGATCTTTTTATTTTTTTTCGTTGAAGGGCTTTTTTGTGTTCCATTCACGGTCCATATACGGAACTATTCATTTCAATGGTTCCGCAAAAAAAACGGAATGTACTCTGTATGCATTCCGTTTCCGTTTTTCCTTTCCGTTCAAAGATAGAACATGTTCTATTATTGTCCACAAATCACGTTCCGTGGCTCCGTTCAAGTCAATGGGTCTGCAAAAAAAAAAAAAGAAACGGAACACATACGTAAATGCATCAGTATGTCTTCTGTATCCGTTCCGTTTTTGCGGAACCATCTATTGAAAATGTTATGCCCAGCCCAAATTTTTTTTTTCTATCTAATTACTGTATATGCCATACGGAAAAACGGAACGGAAATGGAAACACAATGGAAACTAAAAAAACGGAACAACGGATCTTTGAAAGCCGTGCGGTTGTGTGAAAGAGGCCTAAGGCCTAGTTCAAACGATCGTTTTTTTTTTGGCGAGTGTACGGGCCGTTTTTTTGTGTTCCGTAGACGGTCCGTGTACGGAACCATTCATTTCAATGGTTCCGCATTAAAAACAGAATGTACTCCGTAAGCATTCCATTTCCGTATTTCGGTTTTTCCGTTCCGATGAAAGATAGAACATGTCCTATTATTGCCCACAAATCACGTTCCTTGGCTCCGTTCAAGTCAATGGGTCCGCAAAAAAAACGGAACCCATACGGAAATGCATCTGTATGTCTTCCATATCCGTTCCATTTTTGCGGAACCATCTATTGAAAATGTTATGCCCAGCCCAATTTTATCTATGTAATTACTGTATAATGTATATGCCATACTGAAAAAACGGAAAGGAAACTAAAAAACGGAAAAACGGATCCGTGAAAAACCGACCGCAAAAACTATAAAAGCCATACGTTCGTGTGAAAGAGGCCTAAGTGGGTTGATTTCCAGGAAGGGTTATAAGAGGGACAGTTTCTAGGACCTTCCTCGCCCTGCATTTGTGATGTACTGTATGGCACTGTATTATTGAAGCACCGTATGGCGGTAGTATATGGTGCATGACTCTACGATTACCACCTTTTTCTCATCTATTCTCCATTTTCTTACTTTCTCTCATTGTTTTGCCCCGGGGTCCGTACATTTCGCTCTGATCCTGATATCATATGGAAGGGGCTGCGCACAAGGACGTGAGATGTGGTACCAGGATCTGCATCTGCCTGGCGGTTATAGGGTTAACCAAAGCTGAATCTATCCCCGGGGGTCTCCTCTGCTGAGCGTCCTGGGTGAATATAATGGGGCTGCGTGTTTTCTCCATGTACGAGCCGTCCTTAGGACGTGACTTCTGCCTTCGGATCATGTGCAGGCTGCAGTACCGCCGAGGGCCACAGAGGGCGCTGCTTCATTGCAGTCGACAGCTCGCCGTGACATCTGGAAAACAAGATGATTTTATGATTACTATTTTCTTTCCCTGCATTTACCGTTCAAATTCTTAAAGCTATGAAATGATTGTGTATTATACGTGTATAACGAGCGCGCCCACGAGACTGGATCCTGCGACATCATGGCTCTTCTGATTGGGGTATTAACTGGATTACCGGGGAATCCTGCCCCATGTAATACAATGATATCTGAGCCTCTGGTAATCGGCCACGGTCTGCAGTGACCCCCTATACGCGCTGCCCACGGTCTGTGTGCGATTTTACGGTTCGTGCTGTGTGCAGCTAAACAACAACACTGAACCATCAACGCAGCAGACGCTTACGCTTGGTAACGCCAGCGCGGTGGCATCGGGTCTACCCAAATAAGTCATTAGAAATGGCAGTGGTCCAGCATAAAAGTTTAATTGGATGATTCTGGTTGTGCATTATCGCTGGCGGGATTAATATTAAATGTGTCGGACTGGAAGTGATTGATTTCAGATCCAGACAGTCAGCAAAGGATAGCGTCGCCATATAGGAGTTGCCATATAAGAGCTCATTGTAGGAGAAAGCCGCCATATAGGAGCTCATTGTCCTGTAAGAGAGCGTCGCCATATAGGAGCTCATTGTCCTGTAAGAGAGCGTCGCCATATAGGAGCTCATTGTCCTGTAGTAGAGTATCGCCATATAGGAGCTCATTGTCCTGTAAGAGAGCGTCGCCATATAGGAGATCATTGTCCTGTAGTAGAGTGTCGCCATATAGGAGCTCATTGTCCTGTAAGAGAGCATCGCCATATAGGAGCTCATTGTCCTGTAAGAGAGCGTCGCCATATAGGAGCTCATTGTCCTGTAAGAGAGCGTCGCCATATAGGAGCTCATTGTCCTGTAAGAGAGCGTCGCCATATAGGAACTCATTGTCCTGTAGGAGAGCATCGCCATATAGGAGCTCATTGTCCTGTAGGAGAGCATCGCCATATAGGAGCTCATTGTCCTGTAAGAGAGCATCGCCATATAGGAGCTCATTGTCCTGTAAGAGAGCGTCGCCATATAGGAGCTCATTGTCCTGTAGTAGAGCGTCGCTATATAGGAGCTCATTGTCCTGTAAGAGAGCATCGCCATATAGGAGCTCATTGTCCTGTAAGAGAGTGTCGCCATATAGGAGATCATTGTCCTGTAAGAGAGCATCGCCATATAGGAGCTCATTGTCCTGTAATAGAGCGTCGCCATATAGGAGATCATTGTCCTGTAGTAGAGTGTCGCCATATAGGAGATCATTGTCCTGTAAGAGAGCATCGCCATATAGGAGATCATTGTCCTGTAGTAGAGTGTCGCCATATAGGAGCTCATTGTCCTGTAAGAGAGTATCGCCATATAGGAGCTCATTGTCCTGTAATAGAGTGTCACCATATAGGAGCTCATTGTCCTGTAGGAGAGCATCGCCATATAGGAGCTCATTGTCCTGTAAGAGAGCATCGCCATATAGGAGCTCATTGTCCTGTAGTAGAGCGTCGCTATATAGGAGCTCATTGTCCTGTAAGAGAGCATCGCCATATAGGAGATCATTGTCCTGTAGTAGAGTGTCGCCATATAGGAGCTCATTGTCCTGTAATAGAGCGTCGCCATATAGGAGCTCATTGTCCTGTAAGAGAGCGTCGCCATATAGGAGCTCATTGTCCTGTAAGAGAGCGTCGCCATATAGGAGCTCATTGACCTGTATGTGGTGGTATGGTGTTGTTAGGATGACACTGGCACGTTGTTGTTAGGATGACACTGGCACGGTGTTGTTAGGATGACACTGGCACGGTGTTGTTAGGATGACACTGGCACGGTGTTGTTAGGATGACACTGGCACGGTGTTGTTAGGATGACACTGGCACGGTGTTGTTAGGATGACACTGGCACGGTGTTGTTAGGATGACACTGGCACGGTGTTGTTAGGATGACACTGGGACGGTGTTGTTAGGATGACACTGGGACGGTGTTGTTAGGATGACACTGGGACGGTGTTGTTAGGATGACACTGGGACGGTGTTGTTAGGATGACACTGGCACGGTGTTGTTAGGATGACACTGGGACGGTGTTGTTAGGATGACACTGGCATGGTGTTGTTAGGATGACACTGGCACGGTGTCTTTATTATGGTGGTGGCACGGTGTTGTTAGGATGACACTGGCACGGTGTCTTTAGGATGACACTGGCACGGTGTCTTTATGATAGTGAGACCATTGTGTCTTTATAATGGTTATGCCACGGTCTCCTTAGGATGGAGCTGGCGCGGTGTCTTTATTATGGTTATGCCACGGTCTCCTTAGGATGGAGTTGGCGCGGTGTCTTTATTATGGTTATGCCACGGTCTCCTTAGGATGGAGTTGGCGCGGTGTCTTTATAATGGTTATGCCACGGTCTCCTTAGGATGGAGTTGGCGCGGTGTCTTTATTATGGTTATGCCACGGTCTCCTTAGGATGGAGTTGGCGCGGTGTCTTTATTATGGTGGCGGCACGCTCCTCTAGCTTGTTTGTAAGATGCAGAGATTGTGTGTGACGCTGTGGAATATGTTGGTGCTATACAACATAAAGTAACTGGAAGAGAGGGTCAGACTGGTCATGATGGAGCCTGTGCGCGGCTCGCACTATAGTCCGGTGGACCCATGTAGTTGATCACAGCATTATTAGCATGGCTCCTCGGGCCCTTCTCAGGCCTAGCCATAGGGATGAGCAGCGGTGGGACTTGCGGTGGCTCTGTTGGTCAGACATGGATGACTGTATCCTTGAACATCTCCCAGGCTAAATGCACCAGGTTCCTCTAAACATCCAGAACTAAGTGCAGAGCAGCTAAGTGCACCTAACCCCGAATACATACCTGGAAATTTCCCTTCAGCCGTTATAATGCATATTAATGTAGATTTCCAGCGGCTCCTCAGATAATAACCGTGTAAAATTCCTTCTCCTGGAAGCTGACAGGCCTGGAAACTAAAAGCATGCATTACTGAAAGGTTAAAAGCTCGGCAAGCTTCTTCCGGTCCTATATGTCTCGCCACCAGGAGCCACCATCTTAATGAATCAGGCACAATAGCCTAATGGTTCCCACATTCGCCCTTTAAGATGCTCACTGACAACAGCATTTAGTCTAGACTGGGGTCGTTCATGACGTCAGCCCATTACCTGACTGCAAAGGGTTAACACGCCGACACATTGTAGGAGCTGGCTGACTTATTTCTATTAATAAGTGTGATTCATAAGACAGATGTAAATGGAGTCTTGGAGAATAATGAGAGGGGGTTATTCCTTCTGTTCTTCCATCTTAAAGGGGAAATCCGGCTAAGATTATTATCGGAAGATTTCATAAGATATCATTGGTGGTGCGTCCAACTCAAGTATTATTGTGTCTCCAGGACAACTAGTATTCCGATATGTTTCTGGATTCTTGTTGGTTAAAGGGGCAAAGTGGCACGCCCTACAAGATATTGTACCTGAGCATCGCAAAGGTTTTATCCATGGAAAACTGTTCAGATTGTTTCAAGACCAATAAAGTGATTGGATGTGACTGCGTTCCATAGAAACGATGAAAATGGTAACTTTGTGTCTATGGGCAACGTAATATTTACCAAATATGTCTCCACCCCTGCTTAGTGTCAGACAGCCCATGCAGAGCTGAATTATAGGGTGTGTTACCATCATAGTGACTTGGGGGGGGGGGGGTCTCCGTTAAGTTGTTAAAGAGATTGCTTATCTTCAGCTCGTTTTCCCACCATTCAACTTGCCGCCTACAGTTTTCCTCTTTCCATGTCATTGCACCGCCTGTGCGGAGCTGTAGACGGCCTGGAGTTGGTATTTGAACAGGAAGGGTTTGCTATGAGACGCAGGTGGTTATAGCGGTATATTGGCACCTCTAGGACCCCACCTGTAAGGAGAGCCACAAATACAACCAAGAAGAGGAGGGGTAGGTGCAGGAGTGTGGCTGAGTATCTGTAGACATTGTGGGAGAGGGCCACATACACGTGACCACCTCTTCTACATGTGGCCATAGAAGCGAGGGCCTAAACTTAAGAAGTGGCCCCATTAACAGTTTTTTAATTCTTGAGATCATAAAACCCTTTAAATATTACCAGAAGGATGAGAGAAGAAAGCCTGGAAGACCCATCACTGGGGAGTGAGCAGGATTACGGATTTGGGACCAGCCTTTCGAAGTCCCCTTTACATCCTCATCCTTAATTTAGTTTTTTTATTAGCAGTTGTTTTATGTAAAAAATAAATAAATAAAAAGTCCATTAATTACGCTTATTATTTTAGTTTATTATTTTGTTAATTTAATTATTAATTTTGCTTTTTTTTTTTTGTTAATTTAAATCTTTTACTTATCTTAATTTCATTTTTTATTTTCCTGATTATTTTTCTTTTATTTATTGTATCACCTTATTTTTGTTATTTTATAATTTTTTTATTATGCCGAATATTTTTCTATTATATTATTTTTTATGCAATATAAAGTGTGTTTTTTGTTTTTGTTTTTGTCTTTTCCTTCTCATTGTTCATTGCACATTCTGGCTGGAATAGTCTTTGGTTTTCTCACCTGCACGGCCCGTCCCTTCGTGAATGCCACTTAATACTTTGCGTTGTTCGTAATGTACAGGAATATTTTGCATCTATTATGGAAAAAAATAAGTTATACGGCGGTAGTTAGCGGCGCGGCAGCCATGGTGTAAGTCTTCGTGTTTGTCTTTAATGAGATTGTTGTTAAGAATTATGTTTTGCTATTACTTGCAAACCCTAAATAGTCTCTATAATATAGTTTACAAGGAAAGCATTTTACTAGATTAATATATCTCAAATTATTCTGCAGTCGCGTAAAAAGAACAGGTAAATGAGTTAAAGCCTCTGGGAAATTCTCTGCAGTTTTCTTTTTTTTTTTTTTTTTTTTTTTTTTTTTCTCACCCCAGAAGAATTTTTTATTACAGGATGAGAATATATCTGCTGCAGTATCAATTCACACTTTTAAGCTCTGTTTAAAATGGGTAATGAATCCTGAAAGATGACTTGATGCTACAGCAGATACATATATTGATGCAATTAACCAGAGAGTAAAAAAAAAAAAAAAAAAAAGAGTGAACCTGTGAAAAAGGCCCAAAAATAAAGTTCTGGTGCAAAATGACTTCAGAAAGCTCCAGAATGAAATATGCTATCAATATAGCAAGCTTCTCTAAAGAGTATGAAGACTTTTTTGCAATCATTTGTCATTTCTCCAATGCATCCAAAAATAAATAAATAAATAAACAAACAGCTTTGCAAATGTTGCAAATTTAAAATCTCCTTGAACTTTCTGTATACAGCTCCTATGCATAAATCTGTTTCCATGGTGACAGACTGCAAACAAACTCTCTGCAGTCAGATCCTTCGGTGATATATTGCTTTACCGCCTATTTTTGTTACTTTCAGGTACTATGAGAGGTGAAAGTAATACAATAAGTTCTAGGCAGCCCTCAATGATTAACTCTTAGTGCAGTCTAAAATCATTGACCCCTTCACCCCTGCAAAATATGTCTAAAAATAATCTAGACAACAAAGATTAGATAATCGTGAAATGCATTGCTAAGATCTACCGTATGTAATATATTGAGTAACGTTGTAGCCAACTTATCGTGAGTTGCATCAAAGCTACACTTCCAATTCTAAGAGATTTTGGGAGATCGAATGGCAGAGAGACAGCAAGAGGTTTCAAAAAACATCCCGAGTGAAAACTAAAAAATCTGGAAGTCACTTTGGATGTGACCGGAGTAAGCGTTATGGCAGAACCTTAGTAAAGGCGTGTATTGGCCGAGACACTGGGCAATGTTGTAAACAGATAAGGTAGGATTTCTATTTCCGGTGAATAATCGGCAGCAGAAGAGCACTGTACGCGGGATGTTGCACTTTGAAAAATCACTTAATAACTGAAAGCTTGTTTGGTTTTTTACCCAATTAGATCATAGGCCTAGTGGAATGGCGGTTCTGCAATCTCTGGAAATACACAGAAGTACACAAAGCATACGGAAGGCTTTCTGTTTTCCGGCCATTAGAATCCATCTTTTCATTAAGTCGACCAAAGATTTTGGACTTTTCTGTAGAAGGAGTTTTGTGGCTCGTTAAGTTGTTTCTTCTCCCAGTTTCCTGTAATTACTTTCTTCCGTCATGTGTTGTTTCACGTATTTGATCAATTATCTAAATGACATGAAGTCGGCTAAAATTATCAATCTTATTTAGTCTACATGGATTCCTTGAGATGTTCTCTGTGAGCTCAGACTCATGGCTCAGAGTTGGAAAGATCCAACTGGATATCTACATACAAGGAGCGCTCAATTTCGCTGAGGTGTGAATTTTACCGCCCATAGAAATGAGATAAGTATGCATGCTACATTTGGTTCATAAGCAGATCAAAGATCCAGGATTTCCCATGAAAGCAGATGATATCATCGGTCAATAGAAAACCAGAAAATGTCATCCCTCCCTGCACAATGACCTCTGCAAAGATCACAGAGCATGCCTACAACACCTTCCCTTTGAAGTCAATGTGTGATGATCACATCTCAACTCCTCCCCCTCCCTGCACAATGACTTCTGCAAATGTGTGATGCTCACAGCTCAACTCCTCCCCCTCCCTGCACAATGACTTCTGCAAATGTGTGATGCCCACAGCTCAACTCCTCCCCCTCCCTGCACAATGACTTCTGCACAAGTCACAAAGCATGCCTACAACACTCTCCCTTAAACCTCAATAGGTGATGGTCTCAGCTCACATCCTCCCACTCCCTGCAAAATTACTTCTGCACAGGTCACAGAACTTGCCTACAACACTCTTCCTTAGAATTAAATAGGTGATGGTCACGGATCGCCTCCTCCCTCCCCCTGCCAGTGATGTCTGCACAGCTTACAGTGTTTCAAAAATACAAACTTGCATTATCAATGAGCCTGATAACACGGATGACATGTTCCAGTGAGCAATGTAATTCATACTCGCCAACCACAGGTGAAAAAAAACCTTCAATGTCTTTTACTGCTAGATCCATTACATAGTCATATAAGAGCATTCATCACGAAGGATGCTGAGACGGACATCGTTCACACCTCCTCCCCTCCACGTGACGTTTCGGGAGCACACGCCTCCTTACTCATGCATGTGCAGAGAGGAATGCTACTATTGACTCCACAGGTTACAAAGCATGCCTACAATGCTCTCTCATACATTTTAATAGATGATGGTTACACCTCCTCCCCCTCCATGCACAAGGACCTCTGCACAGGTCACAGAGCCTCTTCCATAGAAGTCAGTAGTTGATGGTAAAGACTTGCCTCCTCCCCCTCCCGGCACAGGTCAGAGAGCATGCAACAATACATTCCCATTGAACTCAGACTACAGGTTACAGAGGTCTATATGGCTGCTGTACAGCAGCTCCGACAAGAATGCCACCCCAATCATCATGTTGACAAAATAGAAAATAAAAACAGATGAGAAAAAATATTATGTGTCAATATCTAGTTTTATTATGAAAAAGCAGTATACAGTTGCAAGAAAAAAGTATGTGAACCCTTTGGAATGATGTGGATTTCTGCACAAATTGGTCATAAAATGTGGACGGCCACTCCTAGGGAGAGTAGCAGCAGTGCTGAACTTTCTCCATTTATAGACAATTTGTCTTAACGTGGACTAATGAACAGCAAGGCTTTTGGAGATACTTTTATAACCCTTTCCAGCTTTATGCAAGTCAACAATTCTTAATCATAGGTCTTCTGAGAGCTCTTTTGTGCGAGGCATCATTCACATCAGGCAATGCTTCTTGTGAAAAGCAAACCCAGAACTGGTGTGTGTTTATAGGGCAGGGCAGCTGTAACCAACACCTCCAATCTCATCTCATTGATTGGACTCCAGTTGGCTGACACCTCACTCCAATTAGCTCTTGGAGATGTCATCAGTCTAGGGGTTCACATACTTTTTCCACCTGCACTGTGAATGTTTACATGGTGTGTTCAATAAAAACATGGTAACATTTAATTCTTTGTGTGTTATTAGTTAAGCAGACTGTGATTGTCTATTGTTGTGACTGAGATGAAGATCAGATCACATTTTATGACCAATTTGTGCAGAAATCCACATCATTCCAAAGGGTTCACATACTTTTTCTTGCAACTGTATGTAATACATTTCCTTTAGGGATTCAATAAGCTCTTTCTCTACTTTACCCAACCCATAGAAAATAGTGGGGAGAATAAGAAACGCATGTGCACAATGTATTTGGTAGATGCACATATTGTCCAATGTAGTCAAGTCCAGAGAATCCCGTCAGTCCTTACTTAATGCTTCTATTGTCCTCATTTTTGTCTCCTGACTATAAGAGATGAGGCGCTACCTGCGAGCCCTTCTTGCTACACAAGCTCCTGTACATTTATATAAAATCTTCATACTGCGCACAAAATGTGTGTCGCTGCGGGGCTGAAAATATTTTAAGGCAACATCCAGGAAGCATAGATAATTGCATTGCTGAGCGCTAAGTTGATATACCACATTAATAATGTTTTCATTTTCTTAGTCTTACCTTTGGACATTTACTGTTCAGAAAGATTAAATGTTCATCGGCCTTGGGTGGCGAGCTGTCAGCTTGGCTTTCGTCTGACAATGTGGATAAAAGATAAACTGTGTCTCAGACTTTTCCTCTGCACAGTTGTGCTCATACGTACATTTCTCCAGAGGAATCGGAGGTGAATAAATCACATCACCGACCAAACGCTAACAGGAATTATCATTATGTTACAGGTAGAGATGGGGAAAGTACAAGTCAGTTCTTTAAACATGTAGAAGGACAAAACACACAACGAAGCACTACACAGCCTGGACAAACCCCATAATTTTACAGTACAATACCCAGGTTATACCAGCATAGTCCATATCACTATATACAAGAAGATGTATAACTTATACCAGCTGTACATATATAATTATATACAGGAGATACCCAGGTTATACCAGCTGTACATATATAATTATATACAGGAGATACCCAGGTTATACCAGCATGCTCCATATCACTATATACAAGAAGATGTATAACTTATACCAGCTGTACATATATAATTATATACAGGAGATGCCCAGGTTATACCAGTATGCTCCATATCACTATATCCTGGAAGATGTGTAACTTATACCAGCTGTACATATATAATTATATACAGGAGGTGCCCAGGTTATACCAGCTGTACATATATAATTATATACAGGAGGTGCCCAGGTTATACCAGCTGTACATATATAATTATATACAGGAGATGCCCAGGTTATCCCAGCATGCTCCATATCACTATATCCTGGAAGATGTGTAACTTATACCAGCTGTACATATATAATTATATACAGGATATACCCAGGTTATACCAGCATGGTCTATATCACTACATACAAGAAGATGTATAACTTATACCAGCTGTACATATATAATTATATACAGGAGATGCCCAGGTTATACCAGCATGGTCCATATCACTACATACAAGAAGATGTATAACTTATACCAGCTGTACATATATAATTATATACAGGAGATACCCAGGTTATACCAGCTGTACATATATAATTATATACAGGAGATACCCAGGTTATACCAGCATGCTCCATATCACTATATACAAGAAGATGTATAACTTATACCAGCTGTACATGTATAATTATATACAGGAGATGCCCAAGTTATACCAGTATGCTCCATATCACTATATCCTGGAAGATGTGTAACTTATACCAGCTGTACATATATAATTATATAAAGGAGATGCCCAGGTTATACCAGCATGCTCCATATCACTATATCCTGGAAGATGTGTAACTTATACCAGCTGTACATATATAATTATATACAGGGGATACCCAGGTTATACCAGCATGGTCCATATCACTACATACAAGAAGATGTATAACTTATACCAGCTGTACATATATAATTATATACAGGAGATGCCCAGGTTATACCAGCTGTACATATATAATTATATACAGGAGATGCCCAGGTTATAGCAGCTGTACATATATAATTATATACAGGAGATGCCCAGGTTATACCAGCATGCCCCATATCTCTGTAAATATGTAGATATCTTACACTAGCTCTTGGTCAGGACTCTGTTGATGTTGATACTGAAGATGTTGCAGTTAGTAAATTATTCAAGATCTAATTAAGTGTCTAGAAATTGTTCCTTTTATTAGCTCATGGATATTTTATGGATGAATTTGTATGAAATGAGATTTCTTGCATCATTTTGTAAGTGTTTAGGGTATTGCCGGTAATTGCTATGACCTTCCATGGCCAATCACCTATAGTAGGAATACTTATATTCTGTAAAGAGAGCCCAGAATTCGGAGGTAATCTTGGGGTCCCTGTTTAGTACCCTCCTCCATTAGCCGGAGAGGAGATGATTGGGAAGACTGAGGAAGCCTCGTCATAGGAGCTTGCTAATCCTGATATAAAAAGGCATAAACACATGTTCAGAGCCCGTGCGCTGATAGCACGCCAAATGGTTTTAGCAGCAGTGACAATTCTTAAAGAGATCAATATATCGATCAGTTCTGTGCTGGAAAGAACCGAGTCTGGTATTATTGTACTGTCCACCCAGAAGTACTGAAATAATTATGATAAAGGGTTTGTTTAGTAGACGGCCTTCTGGAAGCGGTTGGACTGCTGCCCTGGCAGTGGAGAAGTGCATTAAATATAATTACCGCTCAATGTTTGATCACAAAAAAAGCATTAGACTAACAAAATAATAGGTAAACACGGAGGAGGAACTAGTTATTTCTGTGCCCGGGGCGCGTTTCAGGGATCGCCTTCCAAAATTAGCCGGGCGAAACTGTAGCCAATCAATACTTTAGTAGAGCACAGAGCGGATACACTGTATAGGCTTCACCGTACGGAGGCTGCGGACGCAGGAGCTCACAATTATTATAATATACTGTATCCCTATCAGTGAACGCATGAGGACACGGAGCTTATTTCACCAAGGAAATCAACGCCATATTGAATTCATTTTGCCCCCAACAGATTTTACCTTTTTTCGGTTAGCCATTCTTTATGTCACGGCTGAGGATGGGGAAAACCCTCAGCCGTGCGATGCCAGAAGATGTTAAGTGCTGCTTGGCCAGGACGACAGTATTAGGGAGCAGGTCACCTCCTATCGCGTCCCTAAACTGACCCTGACTCCTAATCATATGAGTCAACCCTGAAGGTGGGAGGACTCATACACCGGATGCCTTGGGGTCCCTGCTAGCCCTCAGGATTGCCCTGGAACAAGGAGCAGGGTAAGACGACCTGTTCTTCCTAGGCACGGAGGAACAGGAGTCTCACTAGCCAAGCTGCAAAGGGAAGAGGACATAAACGGCCTATGGATATGGCAGGAGGCTGAAAAGCACTTCCACACCTACCTGCCATAGACACACAGACTGGATCCCGTGCAATACAGCAAGTGTCCACACCCAAACACCAGTGGACACAGCACACACAGAAACACACAGGAACCCAGATCCATAGGTGCATGACATAACCACACACCTAACAGAGAGGTTGCTAGGTGTAACCGCATGCCATTGCAGCAAGCTGCCTAGCACCACCTCAGGCTGCTATACTGCGACAATACAACACTTGTTGCCCGCGGCAACCACAAGTGAGGCAGCACACTAGCGGCCCTCACCTGTGGTTGATCAACCAAACCAAAACCGCAGGCAACCGCATGCGGATCAGGCGTCACGACCATGACCGTGGCTGTGACACTTTAGAACTCCCGTCCGTCCTTTTACCCGCCCTAAAAAATAAAAACAAAATCCTCTATTCTTAGACACCACACAATGGATACATTGTGCTTCATGGGTATACATGCCTATAAGTGTAGGGGATTTGTATCCATGTATTGCATTAGGGGCCATGCTTACAAAGGTGTTCTGACAGTGCACCATTCGGGTTGCATAAGCCCTCTTGTGCACTTTCATACGGTGGGAGGGGTGTAGAGGGATTTTTGTCCATGACATATCCAGTACTTGCAATATGTAGAGGTATAAGGTAGTATTCCTAGGGGAAGAAGATCTCTAGACCTATGGATTCCACTGGAGAGCGGGGAGGCTGTATGGTCCATAGTAGGGCATCTTACAGCCTCAATGAACTGCCAGACAAACTCGCTCATCGCGCTCTGCCTTGTGCAGATGTTGTATAAATTATAGAAATCCTGTTCCTAAGTCTTGATTGGGAGGCCACAGCTTCAAGGGGGGAGGATGGAGCTTGATGCAAACGTTCATCCAAAAATGTGAATGCATTCACTGAAAACCATATACTTCCCCATTCTATGGATGAATGAATGTAGATTTTGACCCACCAGTATTTGTCACGGATGGTGTTGCAGAAAACAAGAAGTAAAAAATAAAGATCCGACTGACTTGATCCCAAACTAAGGAACAAAAGGGTGAGCCCTATTAAAGCCCTATAGCTCTCCCTGACTGCTCAGCCCATGCAAAGATCTTGGTGATAGAAAGTTGCATGTCCACGTACATAGACTGAGTGACACCTGAAAACCCTATAATAGTGAGGGGACACGACCACCGGCTCCCTGCACTTAATACGGAGGGAGTGAGGGTCACCTAGAATCAAGCCAACAGGAAAACACAAATAAAGGGATAGACTTATCTGAGAAACCAGCAGTAGAAAACTTCTAGCAGTGAGCACAATCCAGGAAGTAGTATAAACCGCAAAGTGAAGCAGTATGGGAGGGGATATAAAGAGAGGCAATCACTGCTAATAGATGACAGCTGGAAGAGGGAGAAGAGATGTCAAAGCGAAACAAAAACAAAAGAACATCATGCAGGAGGTACTGAAGAACGTCTGTCAGAACTTCTCCGAGATCTGGCGGTGACAGTATTTCAACCATGGACTTCCACAATCGACATCCAGGAGTGGGTTCATTATAGTCAAGCACAATAACTATGTGTAATAACAATTAGAGTTGAGCGAACACCTGGATGTTCGGGTTCGAGAAGTTCGGCCGAACATCCCGGAAATGTTCGGGTTCGGGATCCGAACCCGATCCGAACTTCGTCCCGAACCCGAACCCCATTGAAGTCAATGGGGACCCGAACTTTTCGGCACTAAAAAGGCTGTAAAACAGCCCAGGAAAGAGCTAGAGGGCTGCAAAAGGCAGCAACATGTAGGTAAATCCCCTGCAAACAAATGTGGATAGGGAAATGAATTAAAATAAAAATTAAATAAATAAAAATTAACCAAAATCAATTGGAGAGAGGTCCCATAGCAGAGAATCTGGCTTCCCGTCACCCACCACTGGAACAGTCCATTCTCAGATATTTAGGCCCCGGCACCCAGGCAGAGGAGAGAGGTCCCGTAACAGACAATCTGGCTTCATGTCAGCAGAGAATTAGTCTGCATGTCATAGCAGAGAATGAGGCTTCACGTCAGCCACCACTGCAACAGTCCATTGGCATATATTTAGGCCCAGCACACACACAGGCAGAGGAGAGAGGTCCCGTAACAGACAATCTGGCTTCATGTCAGCAGAGAATCAGTCTGCATGTCATAGCAGAGAATGAGGCTTCACGTCAGCCACCACTGCAACAGTCCATTGGCATATATTTAGGCCCAGCACCCAGGCAGAGGAGGGAGGTCCCGTAACAGAGAATCTGTCTTCATGTCAGCAGAGAATTAGTCTGCATGTCATAGCAGAGAATGAGGCTTCACGTCAGCCACCACTGCAACAGTCCATTGGCATAAATTTAGGCCCAGCACCCAGGCAGAGGAGAGAGGTCCCTGTAACAGAGAATCTGGCTTCATGTCAGCAGAGAATCAGTCTTCATATCATAGCAGAGAATCAGGCTTCACGTCACCCACCACTGTAAGAGTCAATTTTCATAAATTTAGGCCCAGAACCCAGGCAGAGGAGAAAGGTCCCGTAACAGACAATCTGGCTTCATGTCAGCAGAGAATCAGTCTTCATATCATAGCAGAGAATCAGGCTTCACGTCACCCACCACTGTAAGAGTCAATTTTCATAAATTTAGGCCCAGAACCCAGGCAGAGGAGAAAGGTCCCGTAACAGACAATCTGGCTTCATGTCAGCAGAGAATCAGTCTTCATATCATAGCAGAGAATCAGGCTTCACGTCACCCACCACTGCAACAGTCCATTGGCATATATTTAGGCCTAGCACACAGGCAGAGCAGAGAGGTCCCGTAACAGACAATCTGGCTTCATGACAGCAGAGAATCAGTCTGCATGTCATAGCAGAGAATCAGGCTTCACGTCAGCCACCACTGCAACAGTCCATTGTCATAAATTTAGGCCCAGCACCCAGGCAGAGGAGAGAGGTCCCGTAACAGAGAATCTGGCTTCATGTCAGCAGAGAATCAGTCTTCATATCATAGCAGAGAATCAGGCTTCACGTCACCCACCACTGTAAGAGTCAATTTTCATAAATTTAGGCCCAGAACCCAGGCAGAGGAGAAAGGTCCCGTAACAGACAATCTGGCTTCATGTCAGCAGAGAATCAGTCTTCATATCATAGCAGAGAATCAGGCTTCACGTCACCCACCACTGCAACAGTCAATTTTCATAAATTTAGGCCCAGAACCCAGGCAGAGGAGAAAGGTCCCGTAACAGACAATCTGGCTTCATGTCAGCAGAGAATCAGTCTTCATATCATAGCAGAGAATCAGGCTTCACGTCACCCACCACTGCAACAGTCCATTGGCATATATTTAGGCCTAGCACACAGGCAGAGCAGAGAGGTCCCGTAACAGACAATCTGGCTTCATGACAGCAGAGAATCAGTCTGCATGTCATAGCAGAGAATCAGGCTTCACGTCAGCCACCACTGCAACAGTCCATTGTCATAAATTTAGGCCCAGCACCCAGGCAGAGGAGAGAGGTCCCGTAAAAGAGGATCTGGCTTCATGTCAGCAGAGAATCAGTCTGCATGTCATAGCAGAGAATGAGGCTTCACGTCACCCACCACTGCAACAGTCCATTGGCATATATTTAGGCCTAGCACACAGGCAGAGCAGAGAGGTCCCGTAACAGACAATCTGGCTTCATGTCAGCAGAGAATCAGTCTGCATGTCATAGCAGAGAATGAGGCTTCACGTCACCCACCACTGCAACAGTCCATTGGCATATATTTAGGCCTAGCACACAGGCAGAGCAGAGAGGTCCCGTAACAGACAATCTGGCTTCATGACAGCAGAGAATCAGTCTGCATGTCATAGCAGAGAATGAGGCTTCACGTCAGCCACCACTGCAACAGTCCATTGGCATATATTTAGGCCTAGCACACAGGCAGAGGAGAGGTTCATTCAACTTTGGGTAGCCTCGCAATATAATGGTAAAATGAAAATAAAAATAGGATTGAATGAGGAAGTGCCCTGGAGTCCAATAATATATGGTTATGGGGAGGTAGTTAATGTCTAATCTGGACAAGGGACGGACAGGTCCTGTGGGATCCATGCCTGGTTCATTTTTATGAACGTCAGCTTGTCCACATTGGCTGTAGACAGGCGGCTGCGTTTGTCTGTAATGACGCCCCCTGCCGTGCTGAATACACGTTCAGACAAAACGCTGGCTGCCGGGCAGGCCAGCACCTCCAAGGCATAAAAGGCTAGCTCTGGCCACGTGGACAATTTAGAGACCCAGAAGTTGAATGGGGCCGAACCATCAGTCAGTACGTGGAGGGGTGTGCACACGTACTGTTCCACCATGTTAGTGAAATGTTGCCTCCTGCTAACACGTTGCGTATCAGGTGGTGGTGCAGTTAGCTGTGGCGTGTTGACAAAAGTTTTCCACATCTCTGCCATGCTAACCCTGCCCTCAGAGGAGCTGGCCGTGACACAGCTGCCTTGGCGACCTCTTGCTCCTCCTCTGCCTTGGCCTTGGGCTTCCACTTGTTCCCCTGTGACATTTGGGAATGCTCTCAGTAGCGCGTCTACCAACGTGCGCTTGTACTCGCGCATCTTCCTATCACGCTCCAGTGCAGGAAGTAAGGTGGGCACATTGTCTTTGTAGCGTGGATCCAGCAGGGTGGCAACCCAGTAGTCCGCACAGGTTAAAATGTGGGCAACTCTGCTGTCGTTGCGCAGGCACTGCAGCATGTAGTCGCTCATGTGTGCCAGGCTGCCCAGGGATAAGGACAAGCTGTCCTCTGTGGGAGGCGTATCGTCATCGTCCTGCCTTTCCCCCCAGCCACGCACCAGTGATGGACCCGAGCTGCGTTGGGTGCCACCCCGCTGTGACCATGCTTCATCCTCATCCTCCTCCACCTCCTCCTCATCCTCGTCCTCCTCGTCCTCCAGTAGTGGGCCCTGGCTGGCCACATTTGTACCTGGCCTCTGCTGTTGCCAAAAACCTCCCTCTGAGTCACTTCGAAGAGACTGGCCTGAAAGTGCTAAAAATGACCCCTCTTCCTCCTCCTCCTCCTCCTCCTCCTGGGCCACCTCCTCTTCCATCATCGCCCTAAGTGTTTTCTCAAGGAGACATAGAAGTGGTATTGTAACGCTGATAACGGTGTCATCGCCACTGGCCATGTTGGTGGAGTACTCGAAACAGCGCAACAGGGCACACAGGTCTCGCATGGAGGCCCAGTCATTGGTGGTGAAGTGGTGCTGTTCTGTAGTGCGACTGACCCGTGCGTGCTGCAGCTGAAACTCCACTATGGCCTGCTGCTGCTCGCACAGTCTGTCCAGCATGTGCAAGGTGGAGTTCCACCTGGTGGGCACGTCGCATATGAGGCGGTGAGCGGGAAGGCCGAAGTTACGCTGTAGCGCAGACAGGCGAGCAGCAGCAGGATGTGAACGCCGGAAGCGCGAACAGACGGCCCGCACTTTATGCAGCAGCTCTGACATGTCGGGGTAGTTGTGAATGAACTTCTGCACCACCAAATTCAGCACATGCGCCAAGCAAGGGATGTGCGTCAAATTGGCTAGTCCCAGAGCTGCAACGAGATTTCGCCCATTATCACACACCACCAGGCCGGGCTTGAGGCTCACCGGCAGCAACCACTCGTCGGTCTGTTGTTCTATACCCCGCCACAACTCCTGTGCGGTGTGGGGCCTGTCCCCCAAACATATGAGTTTCAGAATGGCCTGCTGACGTTTACCCCGGGCTGTGCTGAAGTTGGTGGTGAAGGTGTGTGGCTGACTGGATGAGCAGGTGGAAGAAGAGGAGGAGGAAGCCGAGAAGGAGGAGGTGGCAACAGGAGGCAAAGAATGTTGCCCTGCGATCCTTGGCGGCGGAAGGACGTGCGCCAAACAGCTCTCCGCCTGGGGCCCAGCTGCCACTACATTTACCCAGTGTGCAGTTAGGGAGATATAGCGTCCCTGGCCGTGCTTACTGGTCCACGTATCTGTGGTTAGGTGGACCTTGCTACAGATGGCGTTGCGCAGTGCACACTTGATTTTATCGGATACTTGGTTGTGCAGGGAAGGCACGGCTCTCTTGGAGAAGTAGTGCCGGCTGGGAACAACATACTGTGGGACAGCAAGCGACATGAGCTGTTTGAAGCTGTCTGTGTCCACCAGCCTAATGACAGCATTTCATAGGCCAGTAGTTTAGAAATGCTGGCATTCAGGGCCAGGGATCGAGGGTGGCTAGGTGGGAATTTACGCTTTCTATCAAATGTTTGTGAGATGGAGAGCTGAACGCTGGCGTGTGACATGGTTGAGACGCTTGGTGACGGAGGTGGTGGTGGTGGTGTTGGTGGTACATCCCCTGTTTGCTGGGCGGCAGGTGCCAACGTTCCTCCAGAGGCGGAGGAAGAGGCCGAGGCGGCAGCAGCAGAATAGGCCGAGGCGGCAGCAGCAGAAGAGGTAGCAGGGGGAGCCTGAGTGACTTCCTTGGTTTTAAGGTGTTTACTCCACTGCAGTTCATGCTTTGCATGCAGGTGCCTGGTCATGCAGGTTGTGCTCAGGTTCAGAACGTTAATGCCTCGCTTCAGGCTCTGATGGCACAGCGTGCAAACCACTCGGGTCTTGTCGTCAGCACATTGTTTGAAGAAGTGCCATGCCAGGGAACTCCTTGAAGCTGCCTTTGGGGTGCTCGGTCCCAGATGGCGGCGGTCAGTAGCAGGCGGAGTCTCTTGGCGGCGGGTGTTCTGCTTTTGCCCACTGCTCCCTCTTTTGCTACGCTGTTGGCTCGGTCTCACCACTGCCTCTTCCTCCGAACTGTGAAAGTCAGTGGCACGACCTTCATTCCATGTGGGGTCTAGGACCTCATCGTCCCCTGCATCGTCTTCCACCCAGTCTTGATCCCTGACCTCCTGTTCAGTCTGCACACTGCAGAAAGACGCAGCAGTTGGCACCTGTGTTTCGTCATCATCAGAGACATGCTGAGGTGGTATTCCCATGTCCTCATCATCAGGAAACATAAGTGGTTGTGCGTCAGTGCATTCTATGTCTTTCACCGCTGGGGAAGGGCTAGGTGGATGCCCTTGGGAAACCCTGCCAGCGGAGTCTTCAAACAGCATAAGAGACTGCTGCATAACTTGAGGCTGAGACAGTTTCCCTGGTATGCATGGGGGTGATGTGACAGACTGATGGGGTTGGTTTTCAGGCGCCATCTGTGCGCTTTCTGCAGAAGACTGGGTGGGAGATAATGTGAACGTGCTGGATCCACTGTCGGCCACCCAATTGACTAATGCCTGTACCTGCTCAGGCCTTACCATCCTTAGAACGGCATTGGGCCCCACCATATATCGCTGTAAATTCTGGCGGCTACTGGGACCTGAGGTAGTTGGTACACTAGGACGTGTGGATGTGGCAGAACGGCCACGTCCTCTCCCAGCACCAGAGGGTCCACTAACACCACCACGACCATGTCCACGTCCGCGTCCCTTACTAGATGTTTTTCTCATTGTTATGGTTCACCACAACAACAAATATATTATTTGGCCCAATGTATTGTATTCAAATTCAGCGGGATATAAATTTGAGGCCTAGTATTTAGGCGCTGGGTGACCGGTATGGATTTAGTGACAGAATTAGACTTGGAAATGCACAGTAGCGGTGTGTGTGAAGTTATTCTGAATGACCCAATGTGCACCTTGAATATTATATACCCTTTTTGGGATAGATTTCAAATAGCTCTGATATAGCAGGAACCACTAAATTATGAAATTGCTAAATTGGGAATTGTACTTCAACCCAGAACAAAAAATGTGCTTTGACGGGCACTAAATAACTTTCCCAGCTACAACAGGACAGCGGTAACGAGAGATTTAGAGGGATTTAAATTTGAGGCCTAGTATTTAGGCGCTGGGTGACAGGTATGGGTTTAGTGACAGAATTAGACTTGGAAATACACAGTAGCGGGTGTGTGTGAAGTTATTCTGAATGACCCTATGTGCACCTTCAATATTATATACCCTTTTTGGGATAGATTTCAAATAGCTCTGATATAGCAGGAACCACTAAATTATGAAATTGCTAAATTGGGAATTGTACTTCAACCCAGAACAAAAAATGTGCTTTGACGGACACTAAATATCTTGCCCAGCAACAACAGTACAGCGGTAACGAGAGATTTAGCGGGATATAAATTTGAGGCCTAGTATTTAGGCGCTGGGTGACCGGTATGGATTTAGTGACAGAATTAGACTTGGAAATGCACAGAAGCGTGTGTGTGAAGTTATTCTGAATGACCCTATGTGCACCTTCAATATTATATACCCTTTTAGGGATAGATTTCAAATAGCTCTGATATAGCAGAAACCACTAAATTATGAAATTGCTAAATTGGGAATTGTATTTCAACCCAGAACAAAAAATGTGCTTTGACGGACACTAAATATCTTGCCCAGCAACAACAGTACAGCGGTGGGTAACGAGAGATTTAGAGGGATTTAAATTTGAGGCCTAGTATTTAGGCGCTGGGTCACCGGTATGGATTTAGTGACAGAATTAGACTTGGAAATGCACAGAAGCGTGTGTGTGAAGTTATTCTGAATGACCCTATGTGCACCTTCAATATTATATACCCTTTTAGGGATAGATTTCAAATAGCTCTGATATAGCAGAAACCACTAAATTATGAAATTGCTAAATTGGGAATTGTACTTCAACCCAGAACAAAAAATGTGCTTTGACGGACACTAAATATCTTGCCCAGCAACAACAGTACAGCGGTGGGTAACGAGAGATTTAGAGGGATTTAAATTTGAGGCCTAGTATTTAGGCGCTGGGTCACCGGTATGGATTTAGTGACAGAATTAGACTTGGAAATGCACAGAAGCGTGTGTGTGAAGTTATTCTGAATGACCCTATGTGCACCTTCAATATTATATACCCTTTTAGGGATAGATTTCAAATAGCTCTGATATAGCAGAAACCACTAAATTATGAAATTGCTAAATTGGGAATTGTACTTCAACCCAGAACAAAAAATGTGCTTTGACGGACACTAAATATCTTGCCCAGCAACAACAGTACAGCGGTGGGTAACGAGAGATTTAGAGGGATTTAAATTTGAGGCCTAGTATTTAGGCGCTGGGTGACAGGTATGGGTTTAGTGACAGAATTAGACTTGGAAATACACAGTAGCGGGTGTGTGTGAAGTTATTCTGAATGACCCAATGTGCACCTTCAATATTATATACCCTTTTTGGGATAGATTTCAAATAGCTCTGATATAGCAGGAACCACTAAATTATGAAATTGCTAAATTGGGAATTGTATTTCAACCCAGAACAAGAAATGTGCTTGAACGGACACTAAATAACTCGCCCAGCTACAGCACTAGGGACAGATTTAGCTGGATATAAATTTGAGGCCTAGTATTTAGGCGCTGGGTGACCGGTATGGATTTAGTGACAGAATTAGACTGGGATATGGCCAAAAAATAAACAGACTATTGCTGGTTAAATGCACTTGGTGTGACAGCTTCACCCTGATGTAGGCTTTAGCCAAAAAACAACCACACCATTGAGGGTTAAATGCACTTGGTGACAGGCGCAGCTTGCCCCTGATTTTGTATATGGCCAAAAAATGAACAGACTATTGCTGGTTAAATGCACTTGGTGTGACAGCTTCACCCTGATGTAGGCTTTAGCCAAAAAACAACCACACCATTGAGGGTTAAATGCACTTGGTGACAGGCGCAGCTTGCCCCTGATTTTGTATATGGCCAAAAAATGAACAGACTATTGCTGGTTAAATGCACTTGGTGTGACAGCTTCACCCTGATGTAGGCTTTAGCCAAAAAACAACCACACCATTGAGGGTTAAATGCACTTGGTCGCAGCTTGTGCTGGCGCACCACAAGACACAAAATGGCCGCCGATCACCCCAGAAAAATGAGACTGACAAACGGTCTGTGCAGCCTAAAAACAGTGAGCAATTGAGGATCAGCAGCTCAATGACCCACAGCTGCAGATCGATCAATAATCAAGTCCTTTGGAGGAGTTAATCTGCCTAATCTCGCCCTACTGTCGCAGCCGCAACCTCTCCCTACGCTAATCAGAGCAGAGTGACGGGCGGCGCTATGTGACTCCAGCTTAAATAGAGGCTGGGTCACATGGTGCTCTGGCCAATCACAGCCATGCCAATAGTAGGCATGGCTGTGATGGCCTCTTGGGGCAAGTAGTATGACGCTTGTTGATTGGCTGCTTTGCAGCCTTTCAAAAAGCGCCAAGAAAGCGTCACAAAAGCGCCAAGAAAGCGACGAACACCGAACCCGAACCCGGACTTTTACGAAAATGTCCGGGTTCGGGTCCGTGTCACGGACACCCCAAAATTCGGTACGAACCCGAACTATACAGTTCGAGTTCGCTCATCCCTAATAACAATGTCTAAAATCCCTATAGGCAGGATTTTAAGGTGAAATGATTTGATTATCTTCTCAAAAGGTGGAGTCAAAACACTGTCCTTGGCTAGGACTAATGGATAATGGTTTCCATGTATAGGAATGTGGAGCGCAATTATTGGTTTAATGCAATAGAATAGGTGTTTTGTAACACTCTGGGTCACCTTAACATTGTCTTTGAGAAATCAAGAACCAATGCAGGATCCTTGCCTCATCACTTTAAAATTAATTGGAGGGTCCCAGTTCAAGGACCCCCGACAGTCTTATTTTTTGATACATCATCATCAATTCAGTCGAGCAAATGAGTGAACTGAAAAAAAAAAACAATTCTTTGTTAAGAAGTTAGAAGTTTTGCAAATTTCTCCTTAATGTGGAATGTTTCTTTTATTGATAAAACATTTACAATGTATCAAACAATCACCAACAATATTTGGCAACTAATGAAAAAATTATATTGTTTCTTTAAATGAATGAAATCCTCGTCCTCTGTCTAGAGCAGACCTTCTTGTCTGTCACTTGGAGTATGTTATTTGCGTCTCCTTCTTCAGCCCGGGTGGTGAGCCAGTGGGGTAGAATAATAGGAATATCTATATTTTACTAAAAAGCTCTTATTTGAATATTTTCCGAGTGCTATCTATCAGCATCCACTTTGCACAAATAACATGTTTGCCCCAAGGAGCGAGTGCTTAATGTGCCAAAACTCAGTATAATAAATATTGGAAGAGGCTGGATCCAGCGCGACACTGGGAGAGTGCAACCTGCTGCTCTCTGCTCATCCACTTCATTATACATGATCAGGAGGAGGGACTGCGTTCCTGCGTGTCGCTGAGGTCGTGTAGTGGGGACATGCATGTTATTGTGCTTTGATTTTCTAAAAAAGAAATTACCAGATACACTTTATATTGTTTGGACACTGGTTCCAAGCCTCAGAGGGTCCTAGATTGTCACAATAGTGCGGACACAACTAAAAAGTCAATTCACAGACGTTATGGAATCAAGAATAACATGAGGTTCAAGGCTTCATAGTTCTATACTCGGATCTACAATATGGAGACTTATAACTGTATTAGTATAAAAGAAGGTTAAACAATGAGAGAACAACTTGGGTTTTCAGAAAAAGGAATGTCTGGAACGTGAACAGAAAAGGTGACATAATGTACAGAACAATGACACTGACACTTGGGGTACAGGGTAATGACACTGACACTCGGGGTACAGGGTAATGACACTGACACTTGGGGTACAGGGTAATGACACTGACACTCGGGGTACAGGATAATGACACTGACACTCGGGGTACAGGATAATGACACTGACTCTTGGGGTACAGGATAATGACACTGACTCTTGGGGTACAGGATAATGACACTGACTCTTGGGGTACAGGATAATGACACTGACACTTGGGGTACAGGATAATGACACTGACACTTGGGGTTTAGTATAATGACACTGACACTTGGGGTACAGGATGATGATGCTGACACTTGGGGTACAGGATAATGACACTGACACTGGAGAACAGGATAATGACACTGACACTCGGGGTACAGCATAATGACACTGACACTTGGGGTACAGGATAATGACGCTGACACTTGGGGTACAGGATAATGACACTGACTCTTGGGGTACAGGATAATGACACTGACTCTTGGGATACAGGATAATGACACTGACTCTTGGGGTACAGGATAATGACACTGACATTTGGGGTACAGGATAATAACACTGACACTTGAGGTACAGGATAATGACACTGACTCTTGGGGTAGAGGATGATGACACTGACATTTGGGGTACAGAATAATGACGCTGACACTTGGGGTACAGGATAATGACACTGATACTCGGGGTAGAGGATAATGACACTGACACTTGGGGTACAGGATAATGACACTGACACTTGGGGTACAGGATAATGACACTGACACTTGGGGTACAGGATAATGACGCTGACTCTTGGGGTACAGGATAATGACGCTGACTCTTGGGGTACAGGATAATGACACTGACTCTTGGGGTACAGGATAATGACACTGACTCTTGGGGTACAGGATAATGACACTGACACTTGGGGTACAGGATAATGACACTGACACTTGGGGTTTAGTATAATGACACTGACACTTGGGGTACAGGATGATGATGCTGACACTTGGGGTACAGGATAATGACACTGACACTGGAGTACAGGATAATGACACTGACTCTTGGGGTACAGGATAATGACGCTGACACTTGGGGTACAGGATAATGACACTGACTCTTGGGGTACAGGATAATGACACTGATACTTGGGGTACAGGATAATGACACTGACACTGGGGGTACAGGATAATGACACTGACTCTTGGGGGACAGGATAATGACACTGACTCTTGGGATACAGGATAATGACACTGACTCTTGGGGTACAGGATAATGACACTGACATTTGGGGTACAGGATAATAACACTGACACTTGAGGTACAGGATAATGACACTGACTCTTGGGGTAGAGAATAATGACACTGATACTCGGGGTACAGGATAATGACACTGACTCTTGGGATACAGGATGATGACACTGACATTTGGGGTACAGAATAATGACGCTGACACTTGGGGTACAGGATAATGACACCGACACTTGGGGTACAGGATAATGACGCTGACACTTGGGGTACAGGATAATGACGCTGATACTCGGGGTAGAGGATAATGACGCTGACACTTGGGGTACAGGATAATGACACTGACACTTGGGGTACAGGATAATGACACTGACACTTGGAGTAGAGGATAATGACACTGATACTCGGGGTACAGGATAATGACACTGACTCTTGGGATACAGGATGATGACACTGACATTTGGGGTACAGAATAATGACGCTGACACTTGGGGTACAGGATAATGACACCGACACTTGGGGTACAGGATAATGACGCTGACACTTGGGGTACAGGATAATGACGCTGATACTCGGGGTAGAGGATAATGACACTGACACTTGGGGTACAGGATAATGACACTGACACTTGGGGTACAGGATAATGACACTGACACTTGGGGTACAGGATAATGACGCTGACTCTTGGGGTACAGGATAATGACACTGACACTTGGGGTACAGGATAATGACGCTGACACTTGGGGTACAGGATAATGACACTGACACTCGGGGTACAGGATAATGACACTGACACTTGGGGTACAGGATAATGACACTGACACTTGGGGTACAGGATAATGACACTGACTCTTGGGGTACAGGATAATGACGCTGACACTTGGGGTACAGGATAATGACGCTGACACTCGGGGTACAGGATAATGACACTGACACTCGGGGTACAGGATACTGACACTGACACTCGGGGTACAGGATACTGACACTGACACTCGGGGTACAGGATAATGACACTGACACTCGGGGTACAGGATAATGACACTGACACTTAGGGTACAGGATAATGACACTGACACTCGGGGTACAGGATAATGACACTGACACTCGGGGTACAGGATAATGACACTGACACTTGGGGTACAGGATAATGACACTGACACTTGGGGTACAGGATAATGACACTGACACTTGGGGTACAGGATAATGACACTGACACTCGGGGTACAGGATGATGACAGAAATTTTTATCCAATTGTCTTACAGATAATTTTTTTTTTTAAAGAAAATAAACATTCTTTTTGACTACTGCAGCAAACAATATTTCACATTGAACAGGAGCTTCTTTCACAACCATAAAGTGCAGTTATATATTTTTTGCTTTACTTTTTGCCATAATATTTTAGTTGAAAATAAATTCATAGAAATGATTTATTCTGGTTTCTTAAAGATGGACATAAAATGGACATAAAACTTGATCGTCCTGGCGATTTGGCCGGCGAGGTGTCCAGGTGTAGCGGAGGCGATGTGCGTTATGGTCTGGGAGTGAAGCCTCTTGCTGTTCTGTGAGGGAGTGAAATGTTTTTGGAAATGACTTTGCTAATGTTTTTTTCTTGCAGGTGGCTACACTGCTATATATAAAATGGCAGCAGCCCCCGTAGGGTGGTAGTTATCACACAGTGGGGAAGGAGACATAGCGCACATTTAGATGGAAGCCTAAAGACTTCTCACAATTGCAGACCTGAGATGCAGCTCGCAGGTGCACTTGACTGGTGGTAGAGGACTGCAGCAAACGTCATGAACCGGCATCGTCCCTTCGCTCTTGCACCGCAGGAGACGCGCCTTTCACATTTCCCTTGTCTGTCGCTCAACTTACTCTGCAATTTGTTAAAAAATATTTCTATTTTGTTGGAGCCGCTTTGTGCCGACTCCACATAGGACCAGAAACCATGAAGTTGTCACTCGGCAATTTTGTAGGAATTTCTTTTCCACAGTGAAAATTTTAATGTCGTAAAAATGTTGCATTTGCAGGTTTTGTTTTCTGTACCAAAGTCCTGTGCACGCCCCATACAGTGGCATCGACAGGCGTCTGTTATGGCCCCCGGGCATTCCATGTGCTGCTATACGGGGCCTCCGTGCGGGTTTGTATGATCCTGTATCAGGGGAGAAGACCTCTCTAACCGCGTGTTCACATGGCGGAATTTTCATGCTGATTTTGGTTCCAAAATCTGCATGAAATCTGCGCATAAACCGCGCCTTTTTCATTTCATGTGGATTTAACATGGATTTTGCTGCAGATCTGCATTACCAAGAGTGAAATCCGCAGCGGAAATCCGCACCATAAGGGGAAATGCACACGTTCAGGATTTATGAAATCTGCAGATGTTCGCAGGGAAATCCGTGCCGTCAATCCGCATCAATAGGTGTGGATTTTACTGTCCCCATTGAAGTGAATGGAGAAAATCCGGTCAGAAAAAAACAAAATAAATTGACATGCTGCAGATTTTAAAATCCGTTCCGGAGGTCAAAATTAGGGATGAGCGAATCGACTTCGGATGAAACATCCAAAGTCGATTTGCATAAAACTTCATTTGCGTACTGTACGGAGCGAGCGCTTCATATAGTATTAGAATGTATTGGCTCCAATGAGCCGAAGTTATTACTTTGCGAAGTCTCCCAAGACTTTGCATAATAACTTCATAAATTAATTTCTGCTGTTAAAAAAACATTTCCCGAAATCGAGTTCGGTTCCAGGTTCCACCGAAGCCAAGTTCGGAAAATGTTTTTTTACAGTAGAAATTAATTTATGAAGTTATTATGCGAGACTTTGCAAAGTAATAACTTCAGCTCATCGGAGCCAATACATTCTAATACTGTACGGAGCCCTCGGTACGTACAGTATGCAAATTAATCCCTAATTTTGACCTCCGGTGCGGATTTTAAAACCGTATTGGAACGAAGTTACATGTGAATCGATTTTGGATGTTTAATCCGAAGTCGATTCGCTCATCCCTAGTCAAAATCCAAGCGGAAAAAAATCTGCATCGTGTGCATGAGAATTTCAAATTCTCCTAGAATACAATGTACATGACCTACGGTGAGGATTTTCCCGCACGCAAATCCGCGCAAAAAATCCGCACGCAGAGCTAAATTGGCATGATGTTGGTTTAGTTCAGTTTTCAAATAAAGTTTGCATAGATGTTTTTTTAATGTAGCGTGTGAAGGAGAAACTTTGTAAAAAAAGAAAAGTGCTAAATTGGCTTCCATGTTAGGGCTCATGCACACGACCGTATGTATTTTGCGGTCATGGATCCGCAAAAAATACAGTTGATGTCCGTGTGACATCCTTATTGCTTTGTTTTTTTTGCTGATCCATTGCAACACTGCCTGTCCTGGTCTGCAAAGCGGACAAGAATAGAACATTATCTATCTTTTTTGCGGAACAGCGATATGGAAACGGGATGCATACAGGGTCATTTCCGTTTTTATGTGGACACGTTGAAGTGAATGGTTCCACAAAAAAAGCAGAACAGACACAGAAAAAAAAATGTTTGTGTGCATGAGCCCTAAGGCCTCTTTCACACGAGCTAGTTTTCAGCGCGGAAGCGATGCGTGAGTTGAACGCATTGCACCGGCACTGAATCCCGACCCATTCACTTCTATGGGGCTGTGCACATGAGCTGTGATTTTCACGCAACGCAGGCCCCATAGAAGTAATTGGAGCTGCGGGAAAATTGCAAGCATCCGCAAGCAAGTTCGGATGCGGTGCGGTTTTTATGTATGGTTATTTTTAATACAGAATGCATAGTACAATAGGGCTGGAGGGGTTAAAAAAAATAATTAAAGGGACCCTGTCACCGGGATTTTGTGTATAGAGCTGAGGACATGGGTTGCTAGATGGCCGCTAGCACATCCGCAATACCCAGTCCCCATACCCTCCTGCATGTAGCCATGTGGTTGAGCCCAAATTTCTTGTGATTTGTGATATTTGAGGGGGGGGGGGGGGGAATCTAGAAAAAATGATTTAAATTGAAAATGAATCAAATGTAAAATATTTTTTAGACTGTATTAGAATTACTATAATCACAAAATGCTTGAAGTTGTGCATTGATTTTAAGCTATCACTAAACTCCCAAAAAGATTGAAAAAGGAAAAAATAAAGATGGAATAATTAAAGGGATTATCCAGTCTTGGAGGTAACCGATCGATACCTCGGAACCTGTGCCCCAAAAAATAAAGATGCTCCCAGCTGCTTCACTTCCTCGCTAGACTGGAAGTGTCTTGGTCCCGAAATCACTGGCCTAGGCGATACATCTGGTACAACAGCACATTGCTGCTAGTGGCATGCTACCGACGTGCCGTCACATCACATGACCTCTGAGGCCAGTGATTGGCTGAGCCACTTCCTGTCTGATGGGACCTGGAGCGGCTTGGAACAGCAGAACTGTGGACAAGTGATTTATTTATTTATATTTTTTTTATTGCCCACAGGTTCCAAGGGTTGGGTTAGTCTGCTCCTGGGCTGGACAACCCCTTTAAGTAATAAATTCCTTACCTAAATTACGAATCATCCGAGTACATTCTATACGCTATATCCCACTTCCTCCCACATCATACAATTTCTAATGGATGCACAAATATTTTGCCATCTTTAGGAAAAGCTAAAACAAACAAAGTTGCCGGCGGGATAATTGGCTTTTCACAAATTGTCCCCAGAGCTGAATGATATTTTTACGCCTTGAAGGAGAGAAATTAGACTAAACTCCACTGGGGCAGGAGCGGGTCGGGTTACCTAGAATGAGATTAAAATATACGCACATTAAAAAATATATGCAATTTATGATTAAAAATTCTTAAATCATCAGCGTCGCTCTGGGGGTCATTCCCGGGTCCTGGTGCCTCCGTATATAAAGAGCACATGTCGGGGTCGGAGGAGCTCCTTACGGGTTTGTCATTGGGTTGAGCTTAACTGGTGAGAAACAATTTGAAATTCAAGCATCAACATTGTTACAATTGTTTCCATATTTGGCTGCTTTATTTCTATTGTCTTCTTTGTAAATGCTGATTGCAGAACTTTGTATTTCCACGCCACTTCGGTAAATATTTTTAGCGCTGACGTCAAGCAGCGGGTGGAGAATCGGACTCTTGCGTCTGTTGTAATCACCAGCGCATTGACTTGACCCCTGACCTGTTTTTGTAATCACTTGAAAAAAACTAAAACATTTACAATCACATCCCGGCGTTCAATCACTTTAAATTATCCTGCTTGATTCTGCATCTATATGTGCAACCGCAAACAAACACAAGCATGTAGCAGCACCCTGGGGGCGCTAATATATATGCAAACTCTGAAACATATGCATTTATGTAGGCAGCCCCAGGCGGATTAGGACTCCATAATGTTAGGGTTCAGCTGAGCCACTCTGTGGCCTAGAATATTATCACTGGACCAGATGTTGTTTTTTATTATATTTTTTTACTAAGGAATAAATTATTGAAAAATAAGAAATGCAGCAAAGTGCAATCTGAAAACCTATGAATGTAAACCCCCTCCCCCGCAGTAATAACTATGTGACAGTATACATCCTACAATTGTGCAGATGAAATGAGAAATTCCAATCAATGCTGGATTCCTCGTCTTGATTATGTAGTGTTCATCCTCTATAAACATCAAGTGATTGAGGCTCGGTTCTGGGGCTCATGAATTTTTAAGTTTCCATCAGTGGCCTTCTTCTGTCTGAATAAATTGTGGTGCACAAAGTAACCTACGTACGAAGAACATATGTACACGGCACAGGTCACAAGACATGGCACGCATCACGGTCTATACAGTGTGAAATGTAGCAATACTTGCAACATGCGTTATATTTGGAGTCTAGTTTCACTTAAAGGGCTCGACGCGTTTCGGGGACAGTAGATCCTGAAGAAGGGAATCTACTGTCCCCGAAACGCGTCGAGCCATTTTTACAATAAAGGTGATTGACCAGAAGTACCGGACTACCTGCTGCCTTCATCACTACGACTCTACATGCGATCCTGGCCGGGGGGGTTCAAGTCACAGGTGTTTTATGCTTATCCTGGTGACTACCCCCCCCAGTTAAGTGAGTGTTATTTAAGAGTGTGATTTTGTCTTTTGTTGGGCATCTCTCACTTGTATTACTTACCTTTTATATTTTATTTGTAATTTATCCTCTCATATTAATTCCCATCAATTTTTATCAGTTTCCATCTCTGTCAACCACATCGTCATTTGACTATTGGGTTGTTAGACGGTCTTTCCTGCGGAGCAGGGTATGCTTAGGGTCTTCCACCTGGAGCACCCACCATTTGGATTTCACACCATTGCTCCTTAATACTTTTCTGTGTATTTTAGTATCTATCACGGTTTAGTGGTATTCTTTACTCTTTACTCCTTTCTAATCGCACTTGAAACAAGGTCTGGCGCTCTCTCTCTTGTATTTTTTGGGGGTCTAACCTACAAGTGATGGACTCACCAACACTTTAGACTATCACCCTGTACACCTGTTCCTTATCCTTCAAGTGTTTGTAGTTACAAACACTCTTTGAGCTGCCTCACCTCCCCTCTGTACTATTGCTATTTCAACACCACCCCTGTCGGCGCCCTAATTTTCATTCCTTTGGGATACACTGTGATCCCTACGGGTCTGAATTAACTTCCAATTTTTTCTTTTTTGCTCTTTATCCCCCAGACATAAGGCATCCTTCAGCAGTGATTAGCTGTAACATTGCAACAAGTGATGGAGATTCCTGCAGCGCCCCCACAGTGCAAAGTAAGCATTACATCTGTCCATGTTCTGACCCAGCATGCCAAGTCCTCCAGACCCATGAGGATCCTGATCATGGGGCTCTCCTCTTTGATTTCAGAATATTTCAATAAGCTATTTGAATCCTTTTTTTTAAATTATTATTATTATTATTATTATTATTTTTTTTTTTTTTTTTTTCCTTCTAAACTAGACAATCTTTTTAAAGTGGTTTCCCATGATCCTGAGAAGTGTATAATGTGATGGGAAAATAAATCCAGCCATCAATAGAGGCAAAATGGAGAATCCCAATACAGGGAATGATGGGAGTTGTAGTTTTGCAACATCTGGAGGGCCATGAGTTTGACATCCATGATCTACCTGATAAATGCCATGGGCTGACAACCCGTTTAAAGGCACAGTGCTTAAACCAATGGTGAAAGTCGAGTCTCTGCCTGCTGCTTCCCGCGGGCTCTTTAAATGTTTTCTCTCTTCCCCACAGCCGATGACCTGAGGCTGAGCTGCTCTGTCTTTATGCAGGAATACATATACTGCTAGTCTTGTTACAAAAAATAAAAAAATAAAATTCTGTTTTCCTCCAGTGCTACTTATCTGTATGTAAAGAGCAGCTCGTCTCCCGCTCTCCGCCTGATTATGGCTGATTTGAACATTTCTGCCGATCCTTATAGAATTCATTTATATTCAAATGTTAAAAAGAAATAATGAAAGTAATGGTTGCTGGAAAGATTCTATTATAGTCGCAATTTAACTTTTTTTCTTTTTAGCTGAACTTTTTCTTGATGTTTATTGAGCTGAATCCATTTGTATATATTAATAATAATAATAATAATAATATTATTTTATAATCCAATGATTATAGCATGCTTGCTGCCTCTCTCTGTCCCAGGAGCCCCATTCTTCTATTCAGAGCTTTAGTCACTTTGCAAAACTCCTATTTAGGGATTTGGTTGCCTGCGTTGCTCTTCAGCCTCTATTGACCCGAGCAGAGGATGCCCGTCGTGAGGTTATAACCACTCATTGAAAGTTGTGTCATTAAATACTGCTGGTTTGGACCCTGATGCCACCATGGTTCTTGGGCGATATGAATGATATTGAATGCTACATTCCGCACAAAAGTAAGAACTCCACAGGACCAGGTAGACGCTTAAGAGGTCTTCTGCTGGGAACCTGAAGCTTACAGGGGTTTTCCACTTTGGGAAGTTCCTATGTATGAGAAGATCCTTGATCCCAAATCAACAGTTTCACTATGGAAAAACGTAGCAGTTCTCACAACAGTGCCTCCACAGGGGAGGTGACGTATTACATAATGAGTGGGTTCTCATGTGTCATGCAGGACTGGATAGGTCCTCCAGAGGCAGAAATGCTCATTGGTACTGCTCTTCTCTTTAGACAAAGAGGTGAGCTTCCTGAACAGAATCCTCCTCTATTAGTTGCAATGTCCTGATACATCAATGAGACCCATCAAAGCTTCATGTTAGGGATTCCTCCAGATTTATGTCATTACTTGTTTTCTTGTCCCAACAATCTTCAGAAGAACTGTTGAACTGGCTTGGACCATGGAGCCCAAGAAATGGATGATATAGCAGATGGGGGTAGCTAACCTTCCCGCAGCATATCCTTCCTCTTAGTGTCTCTTTTACGTATGATGTAAATAAGGGTGCGTGCAACATAATCCCCTCATTCCTGCAGTTGTTTCATGATACCTTACCCTACCTGCTCGGTGGGGGTGCAACAAGCAGCACCCCCACTGATCAAATGTCTGTTGTACCCGCTGGTGCTGGAAACATAAGTGTATGGTGGCTGTGCCTGGGTACTGCAGCTCAGCTTTCATTGATGAGAACGTGATAGGTCATCCCATAGACCTTAAATCACTGTCAGGGTGATACTACACTGGGAGATCTTCAGGCAATGAATGGTGACTCATCCATTGGCGCTCCATTGTACCGGCTTGATTACACAGGCAGATTGCTACCACAATAGTCGTTCCTCCTACAGGTGAAACTTGAAAAATTTGAATATTGTGCAAAGTTAAAGGGGTATTCCCATCTTAGACAATGGGGGCATATCGCTAGAAGCGGTAGGACCCGCACCTATATCGAGAACGGAGCGGGGAGCACTGTGGCTGGAGGACCCCAGATTTCCCGGGGTCCATTCACCACCAAGCGCTAATCCACGACTCTCCCATAGAGTCCCATGCGCGGCTCATGCTCCCATTCATTTCTATGGGGCAGGCGGCAATAGCTGAGCCAGCTCTCGGCTATTTTCGGCAGCCCCATAGAAATTCATGGAGGACGGCTGCGCATGCGCAGTGCGCTCTCCTTCACTTTCGGGCCTCGTTCTTGATATAGGTGTGGGACCCGCACCTATAAGACAATGGGGCCATATCCTACCGATATGCCCCCATTGTTTGAGATGAGAAAACCCCTTTAATTTATTTCAGTAATGCAACTTAAAAGGTGAAACTAACATATGAGACTCATTACAGGCAAAGCGAGATATTTCAAACCTTTATTTGTTATAATTTGGATGATTATGGCTTACAGCTTATGAAAACCCCAAAGTCACCATTTTGAGGTCCCCTTTGCTCAGGGGGTATGGATTAATTAGCTGCCTAGAGGGTGACACTTTGAGCCAAGAATATGGAACCTTTTCCCTAAATTTTAATTTTAAGTTGCATTACTGAAATAAATGAACTTTTGCACAATATTCTAATTTTTCGAGTTTCACCTGTATATTCCGTTCCGTTCATTGTTGGCAGCACATCCCTGATTATCGGCACCACATTTCTCCGTGTAATCGGGCATCTTCCATCCTGATAAAGGATTCCCCATCAGGCAATGAATGACCATTTACTCATTGATTAGCTGTTCGATTATACGAGCCAGTCATCAGAACAAGCCTTCATATAAACCCTCGTCCCCTAAAACTGGTCCAGTATCGTAAGGTGCAATAGGGCCTTCGGTCGGGCTATCATCGGGCAGCTTTATACCAAATCTCCACCATAAAATCATGTCTAATCAAATTTGAAAGGAGTAAGATGAGGGGCTGCCCAATTATGCTAATCACTGGAAAATAAAAACAAAAATGCAAACACTGCAATGACATCAGAGGACTGTCATATTACCCCCCCCCCCCTCCCGAATCTCCCATCTTTAGGCATTTCCTGAGATATTTTTGCCCTCCGTCCTCCTTCCTTCTGTAGGCAAAATGTCTGTAAAGCATTGAGCATGCCCTCAATTATTTTTTCCTACTGTTACCGTGTTAGAAAGCAGATGATTCTGTAAGGGCTCAGGATTCCAAAGGTTGGAAGTGGTCGTCTTGAGCTGAAGACCCCTCTCCATAGGGCGGCTGTAGTGATATTATGTAGACCCTTCTGCTCTGCAATACATTGGGTATAGGTCAATCAGCTGTGTCTATTGACTACACGTCATAGAAATTATTAAGAACAGTTCTTTGCCCAGGGTCAGAATTGAGTGCAGGTATTCTAACTCGTTTCGGCATATCTCCGGTGCTTGTGTTATTTTTTGTGTGGGTGCTAAAACCATTGAATGTTCAAAAAAATCTAGACGAAGCCGAATTTTAATGACAGATTGTAGATTCCAGGGGCCATCACTTCTGGAAACAATTTATTTTTGAGTGGTTTATGTTCTTAACCTTGAAATGGTCTTAGCGATCAGCATTGCATATAAGCTATAGCACAGGCCCTACTATCAATCACAGATTAGGGTTTGGAGGAGAATTACACAAATGATTAAAAATAAAAAATAGAAGGGAAATTATTCCAGGTGCAAATATGAAGATAAAATTGCCTGGGGAGGTAATCTAATTTTTTATTTGAATAAAATATTTGAATGAAAATATAAAATAATTGAAGTGTGAATATTGTTCTTCAGCAATAGAGGAGCACAGAGGTTATAAGATGTCTATGAAGCCAAGTGGATTAAGAAAAGTTCCTCCTATACCAAAAAGTGAGGCCTTTTATAAGAGCAGCGGCTTCCCAGATAAAGAAGGTTGTGCTTGACTGAACGGCAGAATAAACCAGCAGCCCGTGCATGGTTAATCCCGCGTAACACAAACTCAGCGTGAAAGGTCTTCCTCCTCATAGGTTAATCCCAAGTTGCTTCTTTACAGGAAAACTAATGGGTTTCACAGAAGAACATTATTCAGGCCTTAATTTAAGGAGAAATTTCTGTCTGTACTGATGTTACCATCAGTGGAGGGGAAATCGTTCTCTATGCTGAGGTAATACTGCAACCAATGTACAAGAATATAACTACTATACTACTGCCACCTATGTACAAGAATATAACTACTATAATACTGCCTCCTATGTACAAGATTATAACTACTATAATACTGCCTCCTACAGGGAGTGCAGAATTATTAGGCAAGTTGTATTTTTGAGGATTAATTTTATTATTGAACAACAACCATGTTCTCAATGAACCTAAAAAACTCATTAATATCAAAGCTGAATATTTTTGGAAGTAGTTTTTAGTTTGTTTTTAGTTTTAGCTTTTTTAGGGGGATATCTGTGTGTGCAGGTGACTATTACTGTGCATAATTATTAGGCAACTTAACAAAAAACAAATATATACCCATTTCAATTATTTATTTTTACCAGTGAAACCAATATAACATCTCAACATTCACAAATATACATTTCTGACATTCAAAAACAAAACAAAAACAAATCAGTGACCAATATAGCCACGTTTCTTTGCAAGGACACTCAAAAGCCTGCCATCCATGTATTCTGTCAGTGTTTTGATCTGTTCACCATCAACATTGCGTGCAGCAGCAACCACAGCCTCCCAGACACTGTTCAGAGAGGTGTACTGTTTTCCCTCCTTGTAAATCTCACATTTGATGATGGACCACAGGTTCTCAATGGGGTTCAGATCAGGTGAACCAGGAGGCCATGTCATTAGATTTTCTTCTTTTATACCCTTTCTTGCCAGCCACCCTGTGGAGTACTTGGACGCGTGTGATGGAGCATTGTCCTGCATGAAAATCATGTTTTTCTTACCTTGCAGACTTCTTCCTGTACCACTGCTTGAAGAAGGTGTCTTCCAGAAACTGGCAGTAGGACTGGGAGTTGAGCTTGACTCCATCCTCAATCCGAAAAGGCCCCACAAGCTCATCTTTGATGATACCAGCCCAAACCAGTACTCCACCTCCACCTTGCTGGCGTCTGAGTCAGACTGGAGCTCTCTGCCCTTTACCAATCCAGCCATGGGCCCATCCATCTGGCCCATCAAGACTCACTCTCATTTCATCAGTCCATAAAACCTTAGAAAAATCAGTCTTGAGATATTTCTTGGCCCAGTCTTGACGTTTCAGCTTGTGTGTCTTGTTCAGTGGTGGTCGTCTTTCAGCCTTTCTTACCTTGGCCATGTCTCTGAGTATTGCACACCTTGTGCTTTTGGGCACTCCAGTGATGTTGCAGCTCTGAAATATGGCCAAACTGGTGGCAAGTGGCATCTTGGCAGCTGCACGCTTGACTTTTCTCAGTTCATGGGCAGTTATTTTGCGCCTTGGTTTTTCCACACGCTTCTTGCGACCCTGTTGACTATTTTGAATTAAACGCTTGATTGTTCGATGATCACGCTTCAGAAGCTTTGCAATTTTAAGAGTGCTGCATCCCTCTGCAAGATATCTCACTATTTTTGACTTTTCTGAGCCTGTCAAGTCCTTCTTTTGACCCATTTTGCCAAAGGAAAGGAAGTTGCCTAATAATTATGCACACCTGATATAGGGTGTTGATGTCATTAGACCACACCCCTTCTCATTACAGAGATGCACATCACCTAATATGCTTAATTGGTAGTAGGCTTTCAAGCCTATACAGCTTGGAGTAAGACAACATGCAGAAAGAGAATGATGTGGTCAAAATACTCATTTGCCTAATAATTCTGCACTCCCTGTATGTACAGGAATATAACTACTATAATACTGCTCCTATGTACAAGAATATAACTACTATAATACTGCATCCAATGTACAAGATTATAACTACTATAATACTGCTCCTATGTACAAGAATATAACTACTATAATACTGCCTCCTATGTACAATAATATAACTACTATAATTCTGCCTCCTATGTACAAGAATATAACTACTATAATACTGCATCCTATGTACAAGAATATAACTACTATAATACTGCTCCTGTGTACAAGAATATAACTACTATAATACTGCTCCAATGTACAAGAATATAACTACTATAATACTGCTCCTATGTACAAGAATATAACTACTATAATACTGCTCCTATGTACAAGAGTATAACTGCTATAATACTGCTCCTATGTACAGGAATATAACTACTATAATACTGCCTCCTATGTACAGGAATATAACTACTATAATACAGCTCCTATGTACAAGAATATAACTACTATAATACTGCTCCTATGTACAAGAATATAACTACTATAATACTGCTCCTATGTACAAGAATATACTATAATACTGCTCCTATGTACAAGAATATAACTACTATAATACTGCCTCCTATGTACAGGAATATAACTACAATAATACTTCCACCTATAGTTGTATATAAATACTAATACTAAAAACCAGACCACACTTATGTTTTTCCTGCCGGCAGCCACAGGATGTGTGTAACATTTCCGCTCCTGCATTATATGTAGTTTTTATGTTGTAGTTTTTATGATTCTTCTTCGCTTAGATTAGAACTTTTCTAAATGTGTTGTAAATGTCTCGGGACTCGTTATGAAATGCATTTAAGATGTAGCAAGAATTGACAGGAATGAATGTAGTCGTCTTTCTACGTTTCGTTTACATGACAAAACCTTGATATTAATCCTTTATGGACAATGAAAAACCCCGTAATGTGACAGGACAGAGGTAGCAGGTGGTGGCTCGTATATGTAAAAAGAAAAGGCCACTTTGACTAGTTAAATATCGAATGACAAATCCTGTCTGAGACGCCTCGTTTTCTTGAGTCAACAGGCAGTTGCTGGTATTTGAATGTCTCCGATTCATCTGCTTGGATCTGGAAAGTTAACAATAATGTGTCACCCGTAGCTTCTGAGCTGCCGTCTAATTAGAAGACTAAGACAAAGCATTTTACTCTTAAATTACTATGTGTACCCCATCTCATAGCATCGGGTGGGTGGAAATGTGACTTGTCCTATGCAATGGGCTGCCTAGTGCTCTGAAGTCTATTCCGATCATTTACATTTAGACCAAGTGACTGGGATCCTGCACTGGTATTGGGAGTTTTAATGGTTTTTCAGTGTTTACATGGCAGGTGCTCTGCTCTCAACTGAATGGTGGTTGCAAATTTGTTTATGAATTTTGAAATATAAGAAAGTAACAGCTGGAAATGAGTTTTTTTTTTTTTTGTTATGTTTTTTCATGAATACTTCATCACAGCAGTGGAAATGTAGTATCACACTGACAAAGAATGATATAGTTTTAGGCTCTGATCAATTAGTGCGGCAGCTTCTGTTCTTAACTCCTTAATGACTGCCGATGCATGTTTTTACGGCATTGTTAGCGGGCTTTATTCTAGTCCGCTGTGTTTTTATGGCGGCCTAGAATAATCACTGCACAGAGAGTGGGGGCTTGTCTCTCATATGAGGGCTAGGCTCCGTCTCTTACAGCGCTATTCTGAGCTGCTCTGGGCCATTTAACTCCTTAGATTCTACAGTCAATAGTGACGGTGGCATCTAAGAAGGGAGGGAGCTCCATGTGTCTCCCATCAGCACCCCACAAATGAGATTGCTGGCTGTGTATTTCTCTGCATGGCAGCCTGAGGCCTAAAGAAGGCCCCAGGCCTGCCTGTAGTATATCATCATCAGGCTGCACCTCTCTGGCGCAGCCTGCTGGTTACTGTCAGTATAGCACTGACAGTATACTACATTGTAAGATTTATGTAAGCGATCAGAAGATTGCCTGTTTAAAGTCCCCTAGTGGGACTAGTAAGAGGTAAAAACACAATAAAAAATAAAAATATATTAAATAAATCTCCAACCAAAAAACATTTTCTTTTTTCAAAATTATCAAAACTGTTGACAGGAAGCATAAAATGTAAACATAATCTTAGAAAGTTTAGTGTCAAGTGTATTGAACCTTTCATCATTGAACCCTAATCATTGGTTATTCAGAGTGGCTGTAAAGACGCCCAACACATGCTTAAAGGGGTTGTCCGGGTTCAGAGCTGAACCCGGACATACCCTTATTTTCACCCCGGCAGCCCCCCTGAGCCTAGCATCGGAGCATCTCATGCTCCGATGTGCTCCAGTGCCCTGCGCTAAATCGCGCAGGGAACAGGCTCTTTTGTTTTCAATAACACACTGCCGGGCGGTAACTTCCGCCCAGCGGTGTTTTCGGTGACGTCACCGGCTCTGAGGGGCGGGCTTTAGCTCTGCCCTAGCCGTTTTTAGGGCAGAGCCAAATCCCAGCCATCAGTGCCGGTGACGTCACCGGGGTTCCTGTCAGCCTCATAGAGAGCCCCGGTATGTCACCGGAACTCAGAAAAATGCCTTTGCCCTGTGCAATTTAGCGCAGGGCAAAGGAGAGCATCGGAGCATGAACTGCTCCGATGCTCATGTCAGGGGGGCTGCCTGGGTGAAAATGGAGGTATGTCCAGGTTCAGCTCTGAACCTGGACAACCCCTTTAATTGGCATCGACAGCAAATTGGTTTAAATTGAAATGTTGTAATGCACCTTTTTCCACGTGGTAGCGCTACAGGAATATTGACTATTCACTGCCAGGCTCTTTCCCACATTATAGCAGATTATTAGGAGTTGTAGTAGGGGATACCCTATGGATTAAAGTGGTTAGATGGATGGGTAATGTCTCAATGCTAGTGTGCATATTTGGATGTTTTTGCATTTGATCCCGGACGAGCCCCCAAGATGTCAGAATGTTGATAGGTGAGTAATTGGAAGTCTAAGGGGGAGAGTTATCAGACTTGGGCCTCATGCACACGACCGTTGTTCGGGTCCGCATCCGAGCCACAGTTTTTGTGGCTCGGGTGCGGACCCATTCACTTCAATGGGGCTGCAAAAGATGCGGACGGCACTCCGTGTGCAGTCTGCATCTGTTGCTATGTTCCGTGGCCCCTAAAAAAAAATAGAACATGTCCTATTCTTGCCCGTTTCGTGGACAAGAATAGGCATTTCTACAATGGGCTGCCCGTTTAGTTCAGAAAATTGCGGACGGCACACGGGCGGCTTCCGTTTTTTGCGGATCCGTGGTTTTCTGACTGCTAAAAAAACGGAACGGTCGTGTGCATGAGGCCTTATGTAAAGTAGAACTGGCTTAGTTCCCCATAGCATTCAATCAGATTCCACCTTTCATTTTCCAAAAGCCTCTGGGATGTTTAACATTATTGGGAACCAGTGTGAGGGAGACAAGCAGAGCAATTAGTTTCCCTAGTAACACGTTCAATACAAGTTATTCCTTTAAAATTGTTTTACACGCCATTCATCACCCAGGGCTCAGCCTGTTCCCCTCCTCTGCCCCATTATTTTCTTTACTTTGCTAAACTAAACATTTGAGCTTGTTAAATTGCAAAGCCTGAGCACTCCAGCCACATTACCAGCAGTAAATACACTATGCAAATAATCAGTTCGTATTCCATTCTACGACCACGGTAGGTCAGCGTGACACTGTTCCATCTGAAAAGAACATGCTACATTGTTATGGGAAATTTACCGAGAATAAAAGAGAAAAAATAACAACATAATTGGAAGTGAGAAGTCCGCTCCAGCATGCAATGGACTATTTCACATTTGGCTCGATTAAAAATACTTGGTGGTCAAGAAAAAATAGTTATATCAGCATGTAAAAGGCGCTCATTCTTCATTAAGTAAAAGATGAAAAGATCCATTCAAGATCTGCACAGTAGAAATCCCCTTTGCTCCTTTTCAGTAACATGGCTCAATTTAATTCTAGAAGCACAAGGGCACATGGCGATAAATCATGGGCCAGTACCGGCATGTCCTGGCACTGCTCGAATCTTGGCTCTAAGCATTCAGCTTCTGTTTATATCCCCTATAGTGCTCATTATTTCTTCTTGGATTCTAGGAAATTTTGTAAATTGAAACATTTATACAAGAATAAAACATGAATGTGAAAATATTTATGATTGTATTACTTTTTACATAATTTCTTCATATAATGTCTATAAAATGGGAAAAAAAATATTATATATATATATACTCACCTAAAGAATTATTAGGAACACCTGTTTTATTTCTCATTAATGCGATTATCTAGTCAACCAATCACATGGCAGTTGCTTCAATGCATGTAGGGTTGTGGTCCTGGTCAAGACAATCTCCTGAACTCCAAACTGAATGTCAGAATGGGAAAGAAAGGTGGGCTACAACAGCAGAAGACCCCACCGGGTACCACTCATCTCCACTACAAATAGGAAAAAGAGGCTACAATTTGCACGAGCTCACCAAAATTGGACTGTTGAAGACTGGAAAAATGTTGCCTGGTCTGATGAGTCTCGATTTCTGTTGAGACATTCAAATGGTAGAGTCCGAATTTGGCGTAAACAGAATGAGAACATGTATCCATCATGCCTTGTGACCACTGTGCAGTCTGGTGGTGTAATGGTATGGGGGATGTTTTCTGGGCACACTTTAGGCCCCTTAGTGCCAATTGGCCATCGTTTAAATGCCATGGGCTACCTGAGCATTGTTTCTGACCATGTCCATCCCTTCATGACCACCATGTACCCATCCTCTGATGGCTACTTCCAGCAGAATAATGCACCATGTCACAAAGCTCAAATCATTTCAAATTAGTTTCTTGAACATGACAATGAGTTCACTGTACTAAAATGGCCCCCACAGTCACCAGATCTCAACCCAAAAGAGCATCTTTGGGATGTGGTGGAACGGGAGCTTCGTGCCCTGGATGTGCATCCCTCAAATCTCCATCAACTGCAAGATGCTATCCTATCAATATGGGCCAACATTTCTAAAGATGCTATCAGCACCTTGTTGAATCAATGCCACGTAGAATTAAGGCAGTTCTGAAGGCAAAAGGGGGTCCAACACCGTATTAGTATGGTGGTCCTAATAATTCTTTAGGTGAGTGTATATATATATATTTTTTCCAGTGATCCCTTAAAGTGGTTACCCCATGATTATTAGAAAAAATGAAAATCAGACATCCTATAGTTCATATGACAATCTCTATCTAATGACACTAGAACCAGTCCTGTACCTCACATGGATCCAGAGATCTTCCCATTCATTAATTTGCAAGATTTATATCAAGCTGGCAGCTCAGGGGCATGTCTTTTCTGCTGCAGCTCAGAGGCGTGTCTTTTCTGCTGCAGCTCAGGGGCATGTCTTTTCTGCTGCAGCTCAGGGGCGTGTCTTTTCTGCTGCAGCTCAGGGGCGTGTCTTTTCTGCTGCAGATCAGGGGCATGACTTTTCTGCTGCAGATAAGGGGGCGTGTCCACGCTCTCCCTGTCACAGCCCCGGAGGCAGTTAAAGGATGAAACTAAGTATGTCCGGCCATTTCAGTGAGATAGACAAAGAAATAAGAAAATTATCAAACAGCAGGTGGTGCTATACAGATACATTTTATTGAATAGCTCAGTGACTATACAAAAATTTACATTCAATTACAAAAGTATTCAGATCCAGGTGCTGCTTTGGAAACTGGAGAATATTTTTCATGGGACAACCCCTTTAATAGGATATTGAGATTATTAAAGGGATTCTCCATCTCTGCAAAATGTATCTTTTCTTAGGATAGGCCATCAATATCATATCGGTGGGAATTCAACACTTGGATGATTGAAGGGGCCACAGTGCTTCTGCACGGTGTCCCTTCAGTGGTTATGTGGAATAGCGCTTTACTTGTGTTAGTGGCTGTCCCTAGTATTGCAGCTTCTTCCCATTGTTTTGAGGCATAGCCACTACTAAAATACAATATGGAGCTCTGCCTAGTAAACAACAACACTTTGAGTGAGCCGAGGTGCGAAGAGTCTTATCCCCACTGATCTAATATTAATGAACCATCCTAAAGACAGAACTGCTTTAAAGGGGCTGTCTAGTCTATTTATATTGTTGGCCTGTCCTCAATATCTGAACGGTGAGGGTCCTACACTCTATACCCCTACCGATCAGCTGTTTGGGAGTACGTCAGAGGTTGGAGTTCTGCAGATTCATTCAGAGCAGCGCTGGTCCCGTTCACTTCCGTAGACAAGGCTGTGTAGTTCTGCTGCCTCCTTCCAGCAGTGAAGCTACTCCCAAACAGTTGAGTGGTGAGGGTGCAGGTTGTTGGACAACCACTGATCAGATATTGATGTCGTATTTTGCCGAGGAGACAACCCCTTTAAGGTTTATTGATAATGTCTGATTTTCTAGAAATACTACTAAGCTACTAAGAAAATACTGAAGAGATTAAAGCACAGATGAACGTGTTTTTAATATAGGTTATTGACTGCACTGGTTCCTCGGGGGAGGGTCCCAAGTGGTAACCTCCCACTAAGGATAGTAGATCTGAACGTCTCCTGACAAAAAGGTGCAACTTCGGCCATGACTATGATAGAGGGAGGTGTACATTGTGTGTGTGCCCCCCAACTTCTGCACGGAGAAGCTTTAAGACCATCACTGGTTGATTCATTTCACAATTTTAATTACCTTTTAGCAGTTTTTTTTCTCCACCTGATGGTTTTGCGCTTCAGCTAGGATAGAGCAGCTTTTTAAGGCACCTATCCATCCATGCTTAGAAGCCAACAGTCCGTGAGCGCTGGAGGGGGCCCCTATGTAATAGATTAGTTCTTTATTTGCTATTTTAGTACAATCCTCTTACTGTTGTGCTCTGTCAGCGACCCCCATACTTTACTTTCCAGTATATGTGTTTGTAGAAGATGAATATCGCTGCGCTTCCCACACACCGCTTGTTCCATAATCCATATCATCGCCAGCCTAAGTACTTCCTGAATTATGATGAGTGGGTTTGTCACATACTTGAGCCATTAAAAGGATTTCAGTTTTTTTTTATTTATTTTTTTCACGCCTGGTAATATCTAGAATTACTGATGCAAGGATCTTTTTTTTTTTTTCTTAGAAAACATAGATAAAGTAGAGTTGTACTGAATGCGCTGGAAAACATATCAGAATATGAGAAATACTAGCTGAGGGCTGGAGGTCTGATAAATCTTAAGGAGCAGTGAAAATATTGGATTTCTGGTTAGATTTTTTTTTAGCATAGGTCAAAACTGCTGACGCTTTGCAGAAAGGCTATATGCTTGTATGTGATCAATGCAATCCCCACATGATGCAGGCTTGCTCCATTATCTTGAAGAGAAGCTTAACCGCTGCTTGCGATAAGTCTCCTCCTAGACAGGTAATGGGGGTTTCTGCCCATAAATTACCTCATTGGATCCATGTCTTACTTCTTTCTGGCGTCCCAATAGTTAAGGCTTGGAGAAGTGGGACAGCACCCACCCTTACATCTGACCTGCTCTTTGATTCTGCTTGGACGTGGAAGGTAACACCAACTGGAGGCACGTGTCAGCTGGATCAACCCTATCTAACAATTTGTTGATCCTGCTAATTAAAATGAGACCCGTCCTTGTGAAAAAATGCTGCATTCCCAAGTAAAATCTGCAAATTAGGTTTTCATTGTCTTGGAGGGGGAGGAGACAGCCTGGATAGTTGAGCTGCTAAGGTACGCTGAGGGGATAGGGCCTTCTTGGTCTAATAGGGATTATCCTGCTGACAGGTGCCCTTTAAAGTTAAAACTAATGACTAAACATGCATCACAACCAATGACTTGATGGCGAGTGCTCCAAGGCTATATAAGAAATGATGGCTTCTTGTAGGTAAGTGGCAAGAAGACCCCAGAAGATAAATATATCAAGTTTCTATTGTTGGGCAATTTAACTCGAATAATCATTATTGATAATCCTATCAATATATATCTTGCCATGATGATGGGTGGACTTAATTTAATTAAGTGCTCCATTTATTTCTATGGAGCTCTGAGAAAAGCCAAGCCAGGGAGCATCTTGGGAGTTCTAGTTTTACCACAGTTGGAGTGCCGAAGGTTAAAGGATCCTAGATGCTTGATTGATTGATGGTCAACAGAAAGCAGAAGAAGCAGGTCCATAGGGGGGAAATCAGTGTTGAGGGCCCTCTCAGTTTCCAGATCCTTGGCACTCTCTAGTTGTTGGCCAAGCTCATGACCATTGTAGTCAAGTACGATCTCCCCTTGGATTTTTTTTGCCCCGCACTTTGTATCATGTAATTGTCTTCCTGATCTTTGTTATATTATTACAATAAGGTTTTCTACATTTTTCATTTTGTGCTAATTGTTCAAGAATAAGGCCTCGTTCACATCAGTTTCTCCTTTCCGTTCTCCGGCTCCGTTGAGGAGCAGGAGAACGGAAAAGACGGATTCTGCAGATAACTGAGACCTAACTGAGCGTAACGGAGCCTAAAGACCCCGTAGACTATAATGGGGTCCGTTCGGTGTCTGCTCAGAACATGATTTTTGAGCGGACACTGAACGGACCCCATTATAGTCTATGGGGTCTTTAGGTTCCGTTACGCTCAGTTAGGTCTCAGTTATCTGCAGAATCCGTCTTTTCCATTTTCCTGCTCCTCAACGGAGCCGGAGAACGGAAAAGAGAAACGGTGACGTGAGCGAGGCCTAACACAAGTCGTCTGTTTCTTATAACGTTGTAACAATGTTGCACATTTTTATTTCCATAGCGTTGGTAATGTAATTTCACAAAAATGCCAAGATAAGGAAAGATACATAAAAGGATGAGCGGGATAAGAATCTTGTGTTCATCCTGTAATAACCCCCTTCTAGCAGTGATTGCAGCACTTATCTCCTGAGATAAGGCCGGCCTCGTATGACGATAGTGGACATAGGAAGCATTGACCTCAACCTTCCATTAATGAATGTGCTGGCGGTTGTTCCCTTGTATCCACCTGATGGAGAATTGAGCTTACACATGGTAAATCGTTAGTACTGATGAACGGCTCTGAGAACACCAGTCCCTTACCTTTGCATCATATTCCAGCCTGGAATGATTTTGTGTAATCGCATTAATGATCTTGAGGTTATTTAATAATTATTATCACAGCTCGTTGGGAATTTCCCTTTACAAAGTTAAATAGCAGGGGACTTCTAACGTTTCTATATCCCTGATTTAATGTTCTGAAGCTGCTTTTTATACAGGAATCCACGGCTAAATGTAGTCTTCAGCAGTGACATCTAGAGGCTGGAGGACTGAAATGTGTTTCTTATAAGTGGGAGGAACAATATCATCTTCATTATAATCTGATTGTTCTCGACCAAAGCTGTTCCTGAAGTGACTTACTAATGGTGGCTGCAATGGCTTCTGTGACCTTATGTTTTGGGGGAGCTTTTTATTAATTATAAATATTTATCTTTTATATATTTTATATTTTTTGGTAATTATTAGATTTTTATATTTATTATTATTAATTCATTTTATTATATATTTTATATAAATTATAAAATATATACTTTTTATTGATTTATTAATTTCTCAAATCTCTGACAAAAAACAGAAGTATACCCCTTGCTTTAAAGTGCCAGCTAAATGCTATCTCACCAGACTCTCCTACACATGCATGCATGTGACTTCAATGGAGAGAGTGGAATATGCTGCTGCTGCTAGAGACCTCTGGTGGTGGCTTATCTCCTGGGAAAACAAAGGACTTGGCATGATCAGACGCATCATGTCCAATCTTTCCTTCCCCTTTCATAGTCAGTTGGTCTTGCCAAAATCAGCAGATTCATCTGAATTTTCTCTTATGAAGCCCAGGGATCTTTAGAGATGATGGAAACCATTGTCAGTTGGGAAAGAATGGCAGGGGCTCTCCAGCCAAGGGTCCAGCAGGAGACTTGGTCATTGCCAGCCCCCCACACATTGACTTGAAAATCTCACCCATCCCATGGGACATGACTAGACTTCTGCATAAGATGGAAACTGGGCAAATCTACGAATCCACTAATGAGCCAAAAAAGTGGATACTGGACCCAAATGTTTGAATAGTTTATTTTGGATATGCTAGTTGTGCCTTGGAGTGATGTAACATATTCCCAAGTCTATTAGCGCCCATGACATAAGGGTATCTTCTTTATACAGAAGAAGAAATACAGTTATTTTATGAAGATGTCCACGTAGCCCGAAAAGATGAGACTCTTGGATTCGGCAGGACGAGCTAAATTGGGTTTTCTTTCCCAAAGATGCCTTTTCATAGATTTTTCTAAGAAAAAAAATAAGTTACTAATAATTGACTTTACTTTCAAGGTTCCTTTGAGAACTGCACACTCCGTCTATAAAATTCCCCTCCGTGTTGTTTCGATGTTTTTTGCATTTTGTGTTGTCTGCCGCCAGCTTGCACTCGACAATCAAATCCCTTGCCTCAGAGCCATGAAATACGACAAGATTTTTTTCTTCATGGCTGAATATGCTCCATTTAAGATCGCTGAGTCCACATTCCACTCCTAAGTTACTCTACAGATGCCACTGGGTATAGAGCGCCCAGCTCCTCTCGCAATAGGAATCGCCGAACAGAACGCAAACCGACATTAATCCATCTGAATAGTAATGGATTACTAAAATAAAATAAAAAAAATAGGTCTAGTCTACAAGAAAACAGTCAATTTCTGCTCCTCCTTAAAGAAATTAAATGAATTCTCTGAGACTATTATACTGATGACCTAGGACCGGGGGGGGCGGGGTCTGACTCTCGGGGGGGCCCCCCGCCTATCAGCTGTTTGAGAAGGCTCCAGCACTTACAGTAGCGCCGTGGCCTTCTCTCAGCTTTCCCTAGGCCATGTAATGACACGTTTATTGGTTACTTGGCCTAGGCGCAATTTAGCCCCATTGAAGTGAATGGTTTTGAGCTGCAATACCAAGCACAGCCACTATACAATGTACGGCGCTGTTCTTGGTGAGCTGAGAGAAGGCCGCACCGCTATTGGGAGCACCGGTGCCTTCTCAAACAGCTGATCGGCGGAGGTCCCCCAACGATCAGATACTGATGGCCTGAGCAGTATGAAAATCTTTAAGCATCCAGCAAAGGTGCGATCAGGCGCAGAAGCTCTGGGCTACCAGGTGACGGCTCTGTATGACTAGCTTGCATTCTAGCAAATCATAGAAAATGTAATAATACAGAAAATATTAATATACAAAACAAACTAAAAAAAAATTATATTTTCTTTTTATGTGATGTTGCAGTCACTTCTACGGCAGACTGAGAGCAAACAGAAAAGTGCCTAAGCTGCCAAGATATAATAACCATAGAGAGAATCTGTTTGAAGGAGCGTTCTCCTCTGGAGCCTATCCGCAAAATATTAAAACTCATTACACGCCGATTGCCTTTGTGACGTGCACAAAAAAATGTTCTGGTTTGGAAGATGCGAAATACTGAAGTATCATCAAGCTTCAAATGTTTTGGACCAAATAGTTTGTAAACACGAAGTCTCGGCGTTGGGCGCCGGGGGAGGGGGGGGGGGGCAATTGGTCATACAGCTTGTTGGCGGTAAATAGATAATGGCAGGTAGAGGACCTTGGCGGATGGGGAGCCTTGTGTTTTCCGTGTCTAACCACTGTCATGGCTGGTGATGGATCATACATTGGATTTATATCCCCAGTTCATGTCCAATAAAATTCCAGTACAGTACAGTAAGGACTGACACTTACACAGGCACAGAATAGGAAAAACCCTTATTGGTGTCGAGGGCAAAGGTTTGACATCATTATAGCTGTGGAGTGGAGCCCACGTCATGTTATATCTGCAGGTACTGTATTATCAGCTACTTGGATATGGCGCCAAATTGACTGTTAAAAGTAACGACAATGGCACCCCATTTTTTAGTAGTGGCATGTCTTTTGGTTAAACATGGCTGCTTTTTTCCAGAATCAGCGCCATATCTGTCCTGTGGTTGGTTGTGGTATTGCAAATCCGTTGCAATAATGCAAATCTATTGCAATAATGCAGTAAATGTGGTTGAGTTGCAATAGAGTGAAATCTGTGGCAAATCCACCCAAAAAAATAAATTAAAAAAAATCGGAGTCAAAATTTGCTATAGAAATGCACAAGACGGGGAAAAAATTACTTCTGTATGGAAACCGCAGTGGTTGGCCAAGCACAGATTCTATAGAGTTAAATCCAAGTACGAATCTGTGACATGTACAACTACAAGCCGAAGTATCAGCCTCAGATTTTATATTTCCAGGAGGATTTTTTTTATTTTTTAGGTTCTGGTGTCTAAAAAAAAAAAAAATTAAAATCTATGGAAAATCTAGTCTAAAAGTTGAGTTTTTCACACTTCGGGGCCCTGACAAATGTCTTTGTGTTTCTGACAAGACACGGTGAAGGAGAAGAAAGTTTAAGGAAACAAAAGAAGGATTTTTGGACTGCAGATACATTTGTATCTATTTATGTCAAGAATATGTCTGAATCGCCTTCGTCTTCCCTCGGCGTTCGTACTGTGCATACGTCTAAAATGTGCTGAATCACACAATCCGGCGTTGGCATATAGGATAATGAGAATACAACTGTCAGGCGCCTCTGATCATCTTCTGATACATTGTAACCGCTACTCACCTTTGTGGGAACGCTTTCTGTAGCCGCATACGCCACAGAAGTGAACGCCGCTGCGAGTATCATCCTAAAGGTATTGTATTAATACCATGAAATGATTTGGGAAGTCGCCCTAATGAATATGAAACATATTGAGAAAAAAATAAAATAAAAATCCTTAAGACCCGTCCTGAATAATTCAACGTTTTTGGTGTTAATAATTTACAGAAACACAAAGTGAGAAATCAGCAGGACTTGGGATGTTGGAAGTTTGATCTGCTATGAATGCCTCTGTAATGAGGTAGAGTCGGAGGCTTTGATGTATTTATAATGAGAATTTAGAGGGTTCACTAATTATTTCAAAAACAAAAAAAATAATTGTCCATGTTTTACCCCCCTCCATAATTGGCCCAAATGGTTTTGCCTCGAGATATAGAAATATGCAGAAAAAAGTTCATGTTTGTTTAGAAGCGGTGCAGGAACCCAGGAGCCACCTACACGCCGGGGTCAAGGCGCAAAGATTAGATTTCACTTTGAAAAGAGAAAGGGAGACACATGTATTTTTCAGGCGGTTAATGAGTTTCTGTTCGTCGGTGTTCACCACCTACTGAAAAATCAACAGTCAGCTGGAAATACAGACGGGGGGGACGACTATAGAGATGGAGCTGGAGAAGTTCATCTAATGAAGATCCTAAGCGAAGACAGAGAAAGTTTAAAAAAAAATAAATGAATAAATAAATTAAAAAGTTGAATAAATAAATAAATAAAACATTAAAAAATAAATATATTAATAAATAAATAAATTAAAGTGCACCTGCCATCAAGATCAACTGCATTAAATAAGGGATACTGTCTCATAGGGTTGCGTTCCCAAGAAAAATACTTTTATTTTATTTTATGCAAATTAGGGCTTAAGTGCAGTGAGAGGCGGGGCCTAGCTCCTCAGCTCTCCAGTGCAATCCCCCTGGTCACTGGAACCCTCATTTGCATATAAAGAAAAAAAAACAAGATTTTCGCAGGACAATGTGTTATGGAGGAATAATCCCCATAAGACAATTGTATAGGGATATACCATTAGGGTGCCACTATAATAGGGAGCAGTAGGGACATTGTGTGCCACGTAGCAGCTCCACATCTGCTGTGTGCACGAGGCCGTGGGGGTTAGGATTTGTTAAAGGTTCAGTTTCACTTTAGTTGATGATAATTATGTCTAGGGTATTAAATAGGATCAGTTCTGATGTAGGGTAAGTGAAGGGGTTAATGTAGAATCGCTCTATATAGATACAATGTATCAGGTATTTCTGGGGTGATCACATGGTATGGAGGCCCCAGATTCCCCGCAGCCGGTCGCTCGTTATTCGTCACGTATGGCGCTCTTAACGACTTCTAAGTAATGTGTTCTGAAGCGCGATAAAACAATGGCCAGAGGGTGACGGCTTCCTGGAGATAATAGCGCGAAGCCCCACGTAAATGTAATAATAAGCTTCCCTTTGATTAGGTGTCACCATAACTCTCCAAGTCCCCAAACAAGCGATTCCTGCTAATTAAAATAAGCCAGAGCCCAGCTGTGATTTTTACATATAGAAAGACTTTAATCATTATCTCCCCTAATATCTTCAATCTAATTGCATTTAGTTTGTTAATAAAAATCAGATTATAATTGGAAAACCCATTAACTGCATTATAGCGAGCTGTACAGGATTTGTGTCAACACCGTATTAAATGGAATTATTTGCTGTTATTACTGCAGGCATTTCCATCCTCAGACAATGCACTGGATACAATGTAACGGTAAATACTGACATATACACCCAGGAGGCGGTCTAAGACCTGCCGCCTGTCACATGACTGGAGCTGTTACTTCCCGGTATGATGTAACTGCATGCATATGGCTTTTCAGGATGTAAGGGAAGAATCGGGTCCTGGTCCTTCTGGGTCAGTCAATACCCCTTCCCCCCATCTTATGGTTTATCTTGGTTTTGTCCAATATTATGACATCATCAAACTGCTCCAATTATGTAATATCCAAAAGGAACTTTGGACGATAAAGACCAGCTGCACTACTACTATGGGACCAAGGAGATCTCACTGACCTATAGTTCCTAACCTTCTGGTCAAGAGCTTTTATTCCATATAGTCAGGTACTATGAGACCCAGCTCATGATAGACCCCACATTTTACCACACGGACAATGTGGACCCAACTCTGGTTAAACTCTTCTTCAAACAACACAGGCCTTATAGACCCAGCTCAGAGTTCCCTTCTCTTCTACCATATGGGTATTGTGGTCCCAGCTCAGGTTAAACACCTCTTCTAACCCTGTGGGCTTTATCGGCACAGCTCATATTATCTATCTTCTCCTAACCAGTTGACAGTATGGACCCAGTTCAGACTTGCCTTCTCTTCATATGGGTAGTTGGACCCAGTTTTGGTGAAACTTGTATTCTAAACCTGTGAGTTAATGGACCCAGCTCAGAATAGCTATCCCTACATAATGGGCAGTATGGACCAACTTGTCTATTATATTGGCAATGTAGACCCAGCTCAGGTTGTCCTCCTCCTCTTCCAGCATACTGTATGGGCAGTGTAAACCCAGCTCAGATTCGTCTCCTTCTCTAGCATTTGTACACTGTGGACCAATCTCTAATTATTCTCCTTCTCTAGCATATAGACAGTATAGACCCGGCTCGGATTACATTGCTCTTCGAGCATATGGGCAATGTAAACCCAGCTCAGATTCCTCTCCTCCTCTAGCATATGAGCAGTATGGACCCAGGTCAGATTATTCTCCTCCTTTATATTATAGTCAGTTTGTACTCGGCTCGGATTATTCTCCTCCTCTAGCATATGAGCAGTGTAAACCCAGCTCGGATTATTCTCCTCCTCTAGCATATGAGCAGTGTAAACCCAGCTCGGAATATTCTCCTCCTCTAGCATATAGACAGTATAGACCCGGCTCGGATTACTTTGCTCTTCTAGCATATGAGCAGTATGCACCCAGCTCAGATTCTTCTCCTCCTCTGACATATGGGCAGTATGTACTGAGCTCAGATTATTCTCTATGGGCAGTATGTACTGAGCTCAGATTATTCTGTATGGGCAGTATGGACCCAGCTCAGATTCTTCTCCTCCACTATGTTATGGGCAGTATGCACTCAGCTCAGATTCGTTTCCTCCACTATGTTATGGGCAGTATGTACTAAGCTCAGATTCTTCTCCTCCACTATGTTATGGGCAGTACGCACTTAGCTCAGATTCTTTTCCTCCACTATGTTATGGGCAGTATGTACTAAGCTCAGATTCTTCTCCTCCACTATGTTATGGGCAGTATGCACTCAGCTAAGATTCTTCTCCTCCACTATGTTATGGGCAGTATGCACTCAGCTCAGATTATTCTCTGTGGGCAGTGTGGATACAGCTCAGATTCTTCTCCTCCACTTTGTTATGGGCAGTATGCACTCAGCTCAGATTCCTCTCCTCCACTATGTTATGGGCAGTATGCACTGAGCTCAGATTCTTCTCCTCCACTATGTTATGGGCAGTATGCACTCAGCTAAGATTCTTCTCCTCCACTGTGTTATGGGCAGTATGTACTGAGCCCAGATTATTCTCTGTGGGCAGTGTGGATACAGCTCAGATTCTTCTCCTCCACTATGTTATGAGCAGTGTGGATACAGCTCAGATTCTTCTCCTCCACTATGTTATGGGCAGTGTGGATACAGCTCAGATTCTTCTCCTCCACTATGTTATGGGCAGTATGTACTGAGCTAAGATTCTTCTCCTCCACTGTGTTATGGGCAGTATGTACTGAGCTCAGATTATTCTCTGTGGGCAGTGTGGATACAGCTCAGATTCTTCTCCTCCACTATGTTATGGGCAGTGTGGATACAGCTCAGATTCTTCTCCTCCACTATGTTATGGGCAGTATGTACTGAGCTCAGAATATTCTCCTCCACTATGTTATGGGCAGTATGTACTGAGCTCAGATTCTTCTCCTCCACTATGTTATGGGCAGTATGTACTGAGCTCAGATTCTTCTCCTCCACTATGTTATGGGCAGTATGTACTGAGCTCAGATTCTTCTCCTCCACTATGTTATGGGCAGTATGTACTGAGCTCAGATTATTCTCTATGGGCAGTGTGGATACAGCTCAGATTCTTCTCCTCCACTATGTTATGGGCAGTATGTACTGAGCTCAGATTCTTCTCCTCCACTATGTTATGGGCAGTATGTACTGAGCTCAGATTCTTCTCCTCCACTATGTAATGGGCAGTATGTACTGAGCTCAGATTCTTCTCCTCCACTATGTTATGGGCAGTATGTACTGAGCTCAGATTCTTCTCCTCCACTATGTTATGGGCAGTATGTACTGAGCTCAGAATATTCTCCTCCACTATGTTATGGGCAGTATATACTAAGCTCAGATTCTTCTCCTCCACTATGTTATGGGCAGTATGTACTGAGCTCAGATTCTTCTCCTCCACTATGTTATGGGCAGTATGTACTGAGCTCAGAATATTCTCCTCCACTATGTTATGGGCAGTATGTACTGAGCTCAGATTCTTCTCCTCCACTATGTTATGGGCAGTATGGACCCAGCTCAGATTCTTCTCCTCCACTATGTTATGGGCAGTATGGACCCAGCTCAGATTCTTCTCCTCCACTATGTTATGGGCAGTATGTACTGAGCTCAAATTCTTCTCCTCCACTATGTTATGGGCAGTATGTACTGAGCTCAGATTCTTCTCCTCCACTATGTTATGGGCAGTATGTACTGAGCTCAGATTCTTCTCTATGGGCAGTATGTACTGTGCTCAGATTCTTCTCCTCCACTATGTTATGGGCAGTATGCACTGAGCTCAGATTCTTCTCCTCCACTATGTTATGGGCAGTATGTACTGAGCTCAGATTCTTCTCCTCCACTATGTTATGGGCAGTATGCACTGAGCTCAGATTCTTCTCCTCCACTATGTAATGGGCAGTATGTACTGAGCTCAGAATATTCTCCTCCACTATGTTATGGGCAGTATGTACTGAGCTCAGATTCTTCTCCTCCACTATGTTATGGGCAGTATGTACTGAGCTCAGATTCTTCTCCTTCACTATGTTATGGGCAGTATGCACTGAGCTCAGATTCTTCTCCTCCACTATGTTATGGGCATTATGTACTGAGCTCAGATTCTTCTCCTCCACTATGTTATGGGCAGTATGCACTCAGCTCAGATTCTTCTCCTCCACTATGTTATGGGCAGTATGCACTCAGCTCAGATTCTTCTCCTCCACTATGTTATGGGCAGTATGTACTGAGCTCAGATTCTTCTCCTCCACTATGTTATGGGCAGTATGCACTCAGCTCAGATTCTTCTCCTCCACTATGTTATGGGCAGTATGCACTCAGCTCAGATTATTCTCTGTGGGCAGTGTGGATACAGCTCAGATTCTTCTCCTCCACTTTGTTATGGGCAGTATGCACTCAGCTCAGATTCCTCTCCTCCACTATGTTATGGGCAGTATGCACTGAGCTCAGATTCTTCTCCTCCACTATGTTATGGGCAGTATGCACTCAGCTAAGATTCTTCTCCTCCACTGTGTTATGGGCAGTATGTACTGAGCCCAGATTATTCTCTGTGGGCAGTGTGGATACAGCTCAGATTCTTCTCCTCCACTATGTTATGAGCAGTGTGGATACAGCTCAGATTCTTCTCCTCCACTATGTTATGGGCAGTGTGGATACAGCTCAGATTCTTCTCCTCCACTATGTTATGGGCAGTATGTACTGAGCTAAGATTCTTCTCCTCCACTGTGTTATGGGCAGTATGTACTGAGCTCAGATTATTCTCTGTGGGCAGTGTGGATACAGCTCAGATTCTTCTCCTCCACTATGTTATGGGCAGTGTGGATACAGCTCAGATTCTTCTCCTCCACTATGTTATGGGCAGTATGTACTGAGCTCAGAATATTCTCCTCCACTATGTTATGGGCAGTATGTACTGAGCTCAGATTCTTCTCCTCCACTATGTTATGGGCAGTATGTACTGAGCTCAGATTCTTCTCCTCCACTATGTTATGGGCAGTATGTACTGAGCTCAGATTCTTCTCCTCCACTATGTTATGGGCAGTATGTACTGAGCTCAGATTATTCTCTATGGGCAGTGTGGATACAGCTCAGATTCTTCTCCTCCACTATGTTATGGGCAGTATGTACTGAGCTCAGATTCTTCTCCTCCACTATGTTATGGGCAGTATGTACTGAGCTCAGATTCTTCTCCTCCACTATGTAATGGGCAGTATGTACTGAGCTCAGATTCTTCTCCTCCACTATGTTATGGGCAGTATGTACTGAGCTCAGATTCTTCTCCTCCACTATGTTATGGGCAGTATGTACTGAGCTCAGAATATTCTCCTCCACTATGTTATGGGCAGTATATACTAAGCTCAGATTCTTCTCCTCCACTATGTTATGGGCAGTATGTACTGAGCTCAGATTCTTCTCCTCCACTATGTTATGGGCAGTATGTACTGAGCTCAGAATATTCTCCTCCACTATGTTATGGGCAGTATGTACTGAGCTCAGATTCTTCTCCTCCACTATGTTATGGGCAGTATGGACCCAGCTCAGATTCTTCTCCTCCACTATGTTATGGGCAGTATGGACCCAGCTCAGATTCTTCTCCTCCACTATGTTATGGGCAGTATGTACTGAGCTCAAATTCTTCTCCTCCACTATGTTATGGGCAGTATGTACTGAGCTCAGATTCTTCTCCTCCACTATGTTATGGGCAGTATGTACTGAGCTCAGATTCTTCTCTATGGGCAGTATGTACTGTGCTCAGATTCTTCTCCTCCACTATGTTATGGGCAGTATGCACTGAGCTCAGATTCTTCTCCTCCACTATGTTATGGGCAGTATGTACTGAGCTCAGATTCTTCTCCTCCACTATGTTATGGGCAGTATGCACTGAGCTCAGATTCTTCTCCTCCACTATGTAATGGGCAGTATGTACTGAGCTCAGAATATTCTCCTCCACTATGTTATGGGCAGTATGTACTGAGCTCAGATTCTTCTCCTCCACTATGTTATGGGCAGTATGTACTGAGCTCAGATTCTTCTCCTTCACTATGTTATGGGCAGTATGCACTGAGCTCAGATTCTTCTCCTCCACTATGTTATGGGCATTATGTACTGAGCTCAGATTCTTCTCCTCCACTATGTTATGGGCAGTATGCACTCAGCTCAGATTCTTCTCCTCCACTATGTTATGGGCAGTATGCACTCAGCTCAGATTCTTCTCCTCCACTATGTTATGGGCAGTATGTACTGAGCTCAGATTCTTCTCCTCCACTATGTTATGGGCAGTATGCACTCAGCTCAGATTCTTCTCCTCCACTATGTTATGGGCAGTATGTACTGCGCTCAGATTCTTCTCCTCCACTATGTTATGGGCAGTATGCACTCAGCTCAGATTCTTCTCTATGGGCAGTGTGGATACAGCTCAGGTCTGCCTTGTGCCTCCTCCTCTAATCTGTGGTCCATGTGGAATCAGTTGAGGTTATCGGTGAAATCGGAGAAAAGGGGGAGGAGCACAGCTCCAGTGATGAAGCTGCTCTAAGGGAGGGAAGAAAGGGGTCAAACAAGCTCCTGGGTGCAGGACTATGATAATGTGAAATTGGCCAGTTTTTGGCGTTGCTCTGGTCCTGTCACTTCTGTACATGCTCCACTGACCCACAGATAATGAAGACATCGAACTCTGCTGCTCCTGTATCATTTTCTACAGAGATGTTCTTCTAATGAGCCAGTGTCCTCATGTAAATTTGCCCACATTTTACAATATTGTGTCCTGGTTTCCTATCAGCATTTTGAAGGTAAAGTACAGAACTAATGACCTATAAGAAATAATCGCATTTTAAGTGCTGTTCTATATGGAAAAAGAGGAACAGGCGGTAGAAGAGAAGTTAAATCAGTGCTCCGCACCTCATTAAATTCCACTGCTTCATACAGCTCCGCTGGGCAGCACATGATGGGATCGCCCTCTGTTCTATTTATCTCTTACTGATCTTGAGCTACATGTCTTATACTGCAGTCACCTCCAGAGCTGTATTCACAACTCTACTGGCTTCAGGATCAGACACTGATTGTTTAATGGTAATTGTACATTGTGAGAGAGATTACTGATTTAGGCCTCATTCACACGACCGTTGTTGTGTTCCGTGTCCGTTGTTCCATTTTCCGTGATTTTCTGCGGACCCATTGACTTTCAATGGTTCCGTTGAAAACTCGGATAGTGCACCGCGTCCGTGATCCGTGTTTCCAGTCCGTCAAAAAAATAGGACCTGTCCTATTTTTTTCACGGACAACGGTTCGCGGACCCATTCAAGTCAATGGGTCTGTGAAAAAACACGGAGGCACACAAGATTGTCATCTGCGTCCGCGTCCGTTTTTTTTCCTATCATTTGCAAGGCAAACTTAACTTAGATTTTTTTTTCACTTTCCTTCATGTCTTGTGATCCTCTAAAAATCAAGGAAGACACACAGAAACAAAAACGGAAACGGATCACGGAACAACGGAACCCCGTTTTGCGTACCGTGAAAAAATACTGTCGTGTGCATGAGGCCTTACTAATGCTATTTAGAATGAAGACCGTGTAAGGCTATTTTCACACTAGCTGGATCCGGCGGGGTTCAGCAAAAACGCTTCCGTTACTGATAATACAACCGTCTGCGTCTGTTATGAACGGATCCGGTTGTATTATCTTTAACATAGCCAAGACGGATCCGCCCCCATTGACTTGCATTGTGGGTCATGCCGGATCTGTCATGCTCCGCATCCCAGGTTGGAAAGGAAACCGCAGCACGCTGCTCTCCGGTATGAGAACGGAACGGAATGTATTTTGGAGCGATCCGTTCTGTTCAGTTACGTTTTGTCTCCATTGACAATGAATGGGGACAAAACGGAAGCATTTTTTTTCCGGTATTGAGACCCTATGACGGATCTCAATACCGGGAAATAGAAACGCAAGTGTGAAAGTAGCCGAAACTCAGCTCAATTTTGGCGCAAATTGTGGCATATTATGCCACACCCCTTTGGATAAACCACACCCTCGAAGAGCGAGTCGCAGTGGATTAATTAATAAATACATCTAAAGCGGAGGTAACATTTTGCTCCAGAAATGCTCCCGATTTGATGCACTTGACACCAGACGCTAGGCGCCATCACACTAGTAAATGTGTTTGCAACGAGGACAACTAAAAGCTATGGTTTAGATTTACTAATGTGTCTGTTCCAAAAATCTGTCAAAAAGTGGTGCTAATGGTCTCTGATTGAAAGATCTGGAGTTTCTACACGAGGGATGAGGCTTAGCAGGAAGGGTCCCGGACAATTGCCCCTCAATTCTGACACTAAGTAAGCGAAAAGTGTCTCCTGGAGCACTGCGATCAACCGGGTGCATGTCTAGACGGCCGGGCTAAGCTTACGCCATCTACAGGATTAGTAAATCTGGGTCTATATCTCCCGCAGTGCAGTGCAGCATGCGTCATGATCACACAGCTAGACATGCAGCAGATTCCGAATGGTAGCCAGCAGAATTCTGAATGCAGCTCTGGTTGAGATATATATATATTTTATTATTTAATTTTTTATTTTGTACTGATCCTAAATGATAAGATGTCTTGTAATCCAGGCATATCCTGAGCTGCAAGCAGAACTCTGCAGGCTGCAGACACTGGATTTCCCAGTGTAACATTTCAGGTGAGGACTTAGGCCCCTTTCACACGGGCGAGATTTCCACGCGGATGCAATGTGTGAGGTGAACGCATTGCAGCCGCACTGAATCCGGACCCATTCACTTCTATGGGGCTGTGCACATGAGCGGTGATTTTTCACGCATCACTTGTGCGTTGCGTGAAAATCGCAGCATGCTCTATATTGTGTGTTTTTCACGCAACGCAGGCCCCATAGAAGTGAATGGGGCTGCGTGAAAATCGCAAGCAAGTGCGGATGCGGTGCGATTTTCACGCATGGTTGCTAAGAGACGATCAGGATGGGGACCCGATCACTATTATTTTCCCTTATAACGTGGTTATAAGGGAAAATAATCAAATTTTTAATACAGAATGCTTAGTACAATAGTGATGGAGGGGTTAAAAAAATAACAATAATAATCATTCACTTGTTTGCGCAGTGCGGCTTCTCTTCTGTCTTCTTCTATGCTGTGCAGGAGGAAAAGGACACGTGGTGACGTCACTGCACTTATCACCTGGTCCATCACATTATCCATCACCATGGTGATGGATCATGTGACGGACCATGTGATGAGTGCTGTGACGTCATCACAGGTCCTTTTCCTCCTGCGCAGCAAAGATGAAGACAGAAGAGAAGCCGCGCTGCGCGAACAAGTGAATTAAGTTGAGTTAAATTATTATTATTTTTTTAACCCCTCCAGCGCTATTGTACTAAGCATTCTGTATTAAGAATGCTATTATTTCCCCTTATAACCATGTTATAAGGGAAAATAATAAAATCTACACAACACCTAACCAAACCCGAACTTCTGTGAAGAAGTCTGGTTTCGGGTCTGGGTACCAAATATGCAGATTTTTCTCACGTGCGTGCATAACGCATTAAAACGCTTTGCACTCGTGGGGAAAAATTGCACATGTTCCCGCAACACACCCGCATCTTTTCCTGCAGCGCACCCGCAACACTCGTGTGAAACCAGCCTTACACTGCATGGCACAGTGGGAGACGTACTGCATTTTCCTTTCTTTCCAGACCTGCAGTCAATAAAAGTGATGGGAATTCTAGATTTCCAACAAGGCGCCATGCTGTGCACAGACCACAAACCAGCAGGGGACGGCATGTCAGAATCTGCAGCCTATGAGCTAACAGAAAGCCAGCAGAATTGTGAATGCAGCTCCGGATAACTGCAAAATGAGATATGAGGACAGTTTCTCAATCGGCATGTATAGATTTAATCTGCAGAGAGGAATGGTCATGTTCTATAGACTTGGTGAGATTAACCGCTGAATCTTTATATGGTCAGTGATACAATGTATCACTTTCACCATTTTCCAGATTTTTATTTTTCGGCTGGCGTCGGAGCAGTCATTTTGCAAAAGCCTTAGAAACGAAGGGCAAAGCAATTACCATGGCGCAGATTTTCCCTATTATTTATGAAATGGAAAGTGCAGACAGCATAGCTGATAATAGAGGCCTCTCCGTGTGCGCCGCAGAATGCAGAGCTTTGGAGGTGGCGCTTAGCATTTTTCGCCTTTTTCTCTTTTTCGGATCAGGCTATTAGTGATAAGAAGCCCTTATTGGCTCTCTCTCTATTTCAGAACCTAATATCTCGCTGTGTTGTGCAGACTTTGTTCAGAGAGACAAACAGAAGTCGTCTTGTCGTTGCTGGTTATTGTGTCACCTGGACGGGGGGGGGGGGGGGGGACGAGAAGGTTTTTGTCCCTCAATAGTGGGGATTGTGACAATGAAGTGATCCACAGTACAAAATTAATCTGCTGAATTTGTTGAACATATCTGCACTCCTTTCCTGGATGTTTTTCTTTTTGATTTAAAGGCTATGTACACCAATTTTTTTTAATGATTGCATATTACTTATTTGGGGATAAAAATATTTTTTTTCAATTGGTCTTTATTAAAAATATTGAGCCGTTCTGTCACAAAGTGGTTAACAGTTTTTCTAGCTGTGTGCATTCTACTTTCACTTTGTGCCGGTCAGATAATAACCCTTATCTCTAAATTACTGAGAGGTCATAAACACTTAAGCCACATTCTTATCAGTAAGAGAAGGCTTGAGCTTTGATGAGTGTTTATAATGTCAGAGAGCAGAGATAAGGAGTCTGTCAGCTCCCTGTCTGACGGAGCAGTGAGAAGATTCAGATTCTGCTAGTAGAGCATCTCAGCTCTGTACAGAGAAAAGGGCTCCATATTTTTAATAAAGACCAATTGAAAAAAAATTTTTTAGCTCATAATGAGTACAATGCACTAATAAAAATAAAAAAAATGACCCCCATAGGTTTACATCGCCTTTACCCTGGGTTCAGACCTGAGCGTTCTGAAACGAGCACTCTGTATGCGCGATTGTACGGGCGTTTACAATCGCGCATACAGAGACAGGCGTGCACACATTGTCCCGCGTTCCCGAATATCTATGTGCGGGAACGTGCGACAAACGCCCAAAAAAAAGCTCAAGAACTTGTTTGAGCATCAGGCGTTTTACAGCGCGATCGTACGCGCTGTAAAATGCCCAGGTGAGAACCATTCCCATAGGGAAGCATTGGTTTCTCCTTGTTGAGCGTTTTACAGCGCGTAGGAACGCGCTGTAAAACGCTCAGGTGTGAACTTAGGATAAATGTTGTGAGTTTAGGACAAGGCAATAAGGCATCGTTAGGGTACTTACGATACAGGCAGGCGACTACACTGCTGTGGGGCTCAGTACCATGCTGTCCCCCAGTTTCACATTCATCTTTCAGGAACCCCTTTCCTGGATGGTTAAGAGGAGCTTGGCCATGTTATTACTTAGACCCAGCATACCGCCGGCACCATATAGCACTACTATGTGTTCACTGTAGGGAACTATTATATATGCCTGTATTATTACTGTTACTCAGCACAGTACGGTGGCATTGCTTAGGAATTGTATGGTACCTGGTAGTGTTATGGCGATATCAAACATTTGCCCAGAGGCTTGAGCAGTAAGCTACTGGGGGGAATATGGAGGGTGTATATCCAAAAATGGACTATGGTGAACGTAACGAATGGAGGTGTGAAAAGTGTCACAATAGGGTGGAATAAAATAAGATATATTTAATAAGGATATATAAAATAAAATGTATCTATCTCATATCTATCTATCTATTGAAAAAGGAAACTCCATGGCACTTCCCAAAAATAGATACGTGTTTATTTCACCAGATGCTAATAAACACGTATCTATTTTTGGAAAGTGCCGTGGAATTTCCTTTTTCATCTATGTTTGACGGGAGGACACCGCCACAGCCGCTGGCACCTCTTTTTCTACTTTGTTCTACTATTGTTTGCAGTGCTGCCCAGCAACTTTGATCTATCTATCTATCTCATATCTATCTATCTATCTATCTATCTATTATCTATCTATCTCCTATCTATTATCTATCTATCTATCTCATATCTATCTATCTATCTTTTATCTATCTATCTATTATCTATCTATCTCCTATCTATTATCTATCTATCTATCTCATATCTATCTATCTATCTATCTATCTATCTATTATCTATCTATCTATTATCTATCTATCTATCTCATATATATCTATCTATTATCTATCTATCTATCTATCTATCTATCTATCTATCTATCTATCTATTATCTATCTATCTCCTATCTATTATCTATCTATCTATCTCATATCTATCTATCTATCTATTATCTATCTATCTATCTATCTATCTCATATATATCTATCTATTATCTATCTATCTATCTATCTATTATCTATCTATCTATCTCATATATATCTATCTATTATCTATCTATCTATCTCATATCTATCTATCTATCTTTCTATCTATTTATCTATCATCTATCTATCTATCTCATATCTATCTATCTCATATCTATCTATTATCTATCTATCTATCTATCTATCTATCTATCTATCTATCTATCTATCTATCTATCTCCTAAGATAACAAAGAGTAAAGTTTTGGGAAACTTTAAGCTGTAAATCCCTTTCTATAGTGAGGGCAGGAACTTCTTCAGGGTCTTGCATTTGTATGGGTTTTCACTATGTTTGTGTAAATGATGCATATCCCATTTTCTAACAGCAAGCCGGGATCTTGTAAATAGCCAGAAAGGGAGAGGCGATATATATTTTATTATAAAAATTACAGAGAAAAAGAAAACTCCTTTAAAACATTTGGCCGGTGTACCCATATGAGCTGCCCTCCCCTCTTACACATCTTATAATAGTGCTACTTTACACCCTCCAAATTATGTACCCCTTATTGGCACCTGTAGGGTTTCCTCTATGGTACGGAGCCCTGTACACACTCGCACCCTCCATATTATGTACCCCCCTCAGTGGCACCTGCAGAGGTTCCTCTATGGTACACATGCCCATTGCACACTCACCCCCCCCCCCCCATATTGTGCCCCCCCCGGTGGCAGCTGCAGGTGCCCTTGAGAGTTTGCCCAGGTCTATGGCGCTGCCACGGTCACCTTGTAGAGGCTTTTCTCCACATGCCGGTATCTCCAGACTTATCTAGGACGGACTGACAACCTCCGAGCGCCGCAGACCGGCCCTCCTATCCCTCCATACAATATGCAAATGGCCCCGACATTCTGAATATTAAAATATTTAAAAGTAGCAGAAGTTCACGAGTCGGACAAAGTTTTAGGTCAAACTGTGACTTCATTTAAATATCATTCTGAGAGAGGCATTTCCATTGCTTTGCCCTGACTGGCAGGATTTAACCCTCTGGGCACCGAACCAAGCGCCTATATCTTATAGAATGACCTATATTACTACATGACCTCATATATATCTATAAAGGGCACAGAAGAACCGAATCATTGGGACTGCTGAGAACCCAGATTTCTTACTATCGCTGGTTCCATTCACTAACAACAAGCAGAGGTTTTGAAAATGATTCAACTGCATTTAATGAATTTTGGTCTCATCAGAGAGACTCTCTCCCAGAGTGCGGTCCTTGCAGAGATCAGTCCATGTCCCACTCCATGGTCTCCGTGGCCGGAGGAACCGCACCAAGCCCCTCAAACGTTGGCCTTACAGATGCCTGCTGCTCTCCGTTCTTGGCTCGCGGCCTCGATGGGGGACCCCCGCTAATATCCATACGTCCAGGGTTTTTGTCTTCAGACCGTCCATATAATCGTAGGCTCTGCGGTTACAGTTGTCTCCTTATTTCGAATCTGCGTTTGACGACAGACACCGGATTTTAAGATGTACTTCCCCTTTAAATCCGCCGGCGCTCCAGAATCCTATCTTTCCTATAATCTGATTATGCATGCAAAGTATTCCATTGTAAAACTGAATTTTAAACAGCTTATCAAATCTGCCCAAAAGACTTTGTAAAGCCGATAAGAAGTGACCTTGCAGTCGTCCATCTTTCCTGACCAGTCGAGTGTTTTTTTTTTCCTCCCTTCTATGCAAATTTCTTCTCTTTTCCGTAATTGCCTGTGGATGAAAAAAATGGAATTGCTTTGTCGTTCAGTTACCTATTGTTCCAGCTGCCTCCGTCCAGTTACAGTCATTAAACCAGTAGTGACAGGAGAGTTTAGCGCGGCTGCATTAATATAGTTCTGTATTCAATGCAAGTCAGCGGTGAGAACGTGAGCACAACTGAAAGAGGCGGCGACGATGTGGGAACCGAGCGGAGGACGAATGCTTCTCAGCGAGTGACGAACGTGGCGATCTGACTGCAGGGGGAATGGGTTTAAAATGGTTTCACTTGATTCACCGTGTCATAGTGTTTAGAAGAGGCATCTATGGGGCCCTTCAACAGGAATAGCCTCAGCGCAGGTCGTCTGCTCCTCGTGGGCGGCGGGAGCCTGAGCCGGCATCGGGTGGGGTGGAAACCCCATGGACTCACTATTTAAAGAGGTTATCCCAGGACTAACGTGAAAAATGATAATCAGACATCACATAGTATGTGTCAGTCTCTTTCTACAGGGGTGCCTGAGGCGAAAACTGAAACGGCGCCTCCCCCCAATGCCAATTTATTAACCTAACCCCTTTGCCACAATGAAAGCACTCATTCCCCAGGTCCTTTCGCTGCCCCCCTCTTGCCACTACCTGGTGCTGCCTGAGGTGATCGCCTTACCTGGCCTCATTGGTGGTGCACCTCTGTCTTTCTAACAAAGCTAGAACCAGCCCTGCGCCTCACAGGGATCCAGAGATCTCCCCATACATTGCTCTGCTAGATTTATATCAAGGTGGCAGCTCAGGGGTGTGTCTTTTCTGCTGCAGCTAAGGGGGCATGTCCATGCTCTCCCTATCACAGCACAGGGGGCGTGTCCATTCTCCCTATCACAGCTCAGGGGAAGTGGTCATTCTCCCTATCACAGAGCAGGAGGCGTGTCCATTCTCCCTATCGCAGCTAAGGGGGCATGTCCATGCTCTTCTTATCACAGCACAGGGGGCGTGTCCATTCTCCCTATCACAGCTCAGGGGGCGTGTCCATGCTCTCCCTATCACAGCACAGGGGGCGTGTCCATTCTCCCTTTCACAGCTCGCCTCCTCTTTTACTGGAGGTGAACACTTGGTCAGGACAAATTAGGCAGTGGGAAAATGGCCCAAGGGTCACTGGAAAGGGTTTAGGCAGAAGCCCTTCTGTCCTGTGTGGGGCCCTGGTTAGATCCTTGCTGTGGGGCCAGTACTTCTCTATATACACCACTGCTTTGGCACCAGTACAATGGCTGCAATTTATTAAAAGCTGTTATCAATTCCTGATTATTGATAGACTGCGGGCTCAGGAGTCGTGTCTGCAGTGACGCGGGGAGTGGGGAGCGCTGCAGACAATCGACGAGCCATGGATCATTCTACAAGAAGCACTTTGTCAGGATAAATGGTTCACGAAAATGAACTGCATTTTGGGAGTAGTTTAATTCACTTTCTATGAATGAATTAGTTGCATGCAGATGGTGTAACAAGACGGCGCCGAGCAAGTGTTATTATGTGACTGATGCATCCTGATCCTCGCCGCCTGCCAGAGGCTCCGCAGGAAACATTGTAGCTGTTATCAATAGCTTCTTCCATCCAAATAGCAATAATAGTAGAATTACAATGTCCTCTCCCTTTCCTTGGTCTTCTTTTTCCTTCTCTTTCTGTCATCTTCTATTTCTGTGGTGCTACATAGGACTGCAGGTAACCTACTACATTATCTGTACTCAGAGAGTTATCACTATGTTATCTGTGGTGTTACATAGGACTGCAGGTGACATCTACTACATTATCTGTACTCAGTGAGATATCACTGTGTTATCTATGGTGTTACATAGGACTGCAGGTGACATCTACTACATTATCTGTACTCAGAGTTATCCCTGTGTTTTCTGTGTTGTTACATAGGACTGCAGGTAACCTACTACATTATCTGTACTCAGAAAGTTATCACTGTGTTATCTGTGGTGTTACATAGGACTGCAGGTGACATCTACTACATTATCTGTACTCAGTGAGATATCACTGTGTTATCTATGGTGTTACATAGGACTGCAGATGACATCTACTACATTATCTGTACACAGAGAGTTATCACTGTGTTATCTGTGGTGTTACATAGGACTGCAGGTGACATCTACTACATTATCTGTACTCAGAGAGCTATCAGTATGTGTTATCTGTGCTCGCTCGTTTGTTTTGCCAGTATTGGGGTGCCTGTGGACGGAGGTTTGACTCTACACTCCTGCAGAGGGTCGTGTGGTTAGCCTGAGGGGTGGCCATTCACTTTGGGGATACTTACCTTCCATACATGAGACTGATGCCCATTGATTTTAATGGGCACCATTTTATACTTTGCTGCAGTAAAGGATTTTCCTCCGTAGTGATAACATCTGCGATCGGTAGAAGGACGACCCTCATCATCCTATAGTCACCAGCTTAATGAAAGAGACCCTGCCTATAGGGAACAAACCTCTTTAAAGGGTTACACTCTTCTGTGTTTACTATGTAACAATCCTCTTCAGGTCGGGGCTGCACCTTATTACGCTGGATTTATTGTAGATGGAGCCGTCACTTATCCACATTTGCCTGAGAACCTTGAAGAAAACAAGGTGAAGCTCTCCTCCCATTGTTTTAATAATTTTCATTAGTGAGCGGCCTGGATGAGAAATCAGCCTGACACCGCGATGAGAACCAGAGGCCTGATTAGCAATTTCTGTAGTTTTTAATTATGCAGAGTGCTCCGACGTTTTTATTTGATAATCATCCACTGATATTAAAATTTTGACACCATTGACCCGACGGCTCTATTGTCGCAGTAAGGATTAGTGTAGTGCGAGGCGGGCGGCGGCGGAAGACAAACCGCAAAGGTCACTCTCATCCGGTCTATGTATTCTCACTGTAAATGTATTTAGTATCATATCTATCTATCTATCTATCTATCTACTGTATCTATCTATCTATCCTCTATGAAATCAAATCAATGAGCTTTATTGGCAGGACTAAATATATTTTAGCATTACCAAAGCAAGTGGGAAATAACTGGTTAGGGTTGGGGGATGGGGACACCTCCAGGGTGGGGGTATAGGAGTCCATGGTATATCAGGCTCCTCTCAGTCTATGGCAGGCAGTAATATATTGTGCTGCTGTGGCCGCTGTGTTCTCCTCTTCCCCCAGCAGTATGGAGAGTCTCTCTTCCTCCTCCATGGAGGTGAAGTCTGGGCAGAGATCAGACAGTCTCCTGAAGTCAGTCTCCCTCACTGCTGAGTATTTGGGGCACCGCAGCAGGAAATGAGCCTCCTCCTCCACGGCCTCCTGGTCGCACTGCTGGCACAGTCTGCTCTCCCTGGGCATGTGCCTCTGTCGGTGACGCCCGGATTCAATGAGCAGGCTGTGGGCGCTCAGTCTGTACCGGCTCAGGATCTGTCGGTCTCTTGGATTGGGCAGTTTCTCCAGATATGGGGCCTATCTATCTATCTATCTATCATCTATCTCATATAAATCTAATTATCTATTTATCTTTTTAGTCTATCTATCTATCTATCTAGCTCATACCTACAGCTCGGTGCTGGCCCTGTAGTTCGGGCTGGTGACCGGGCACTTCCTCCTCATGGTATTTGTTCCTTGTTTTCCGTTTGTTTGTTCCTTGGTTCTGGTGACTGGAAATCTGTTCTTCTTGTTAGAATTTGGCAATTTATGAGCGGCGTACAGCAGGGGCTGAGGAGAACAGGGAGCGGGTCTGTGCCATCTCCTGTTTGTCACTGTGCGTTACATATGTAATCTTCTGCTCCATCAGAACAGATGATATGAGGGAGTAGATCTGCGCCGCGCGCTTCATGAAGAGCCAACCGCATGTTCTGTAATAAAGGGGAGAAGATATCTCTAAATATTAATGTATGCAGAGTCATCTCTACACCGAAATTATAAGAGACCAAACACCCCTCAGCTCATTAGGGGTCCCAACAGATGGACACCCACCGACCAGACATGAGGACACATGAAGCTGAGATGGGAAATCTCCTGTAAAAGAATATCTCCAAGACACCTTTAAGTGAGACCATTGCTCCTACTAGACCTTCAGCCTCCACATGGTGGTGGAGATAAAGCAAGAAAGTCCTTTCAGCCAATCGGAAACACAGAAACAGGTCACATGTCAATATTTCCCCGCCCCAACCGAGAGCAGCAGGAGCTTCTGTCAAGTTTGAATTATTTATTTATATAAAATGTAACAAAACAACAAATTAATCTGTAAACTACTCATTTTATGGTCCTGAAAGTCCCGACGTCTTTGCAGCAGACACCACTTTAGGCGCAGCGGGGGGGGGGTCTTACAGCCCAGAGACCAGAATGGCGGAGCTCAGCAAGTTCAGGGATCGCACTCACAGACCACCTGTTGTGGGGGAAGGGAAGTGACAACTATCAGTTGATGATTGAGTTAAATATCCACCTAAGGGAACATTTGAACCACTTCCTATCATTTACCGCTGTTCTCTCAAGGGTCAGAGGGACAACAAGACGACTACAACCTCTGGTGCGGCCATAACTGACACTTCTACTGGTTCAGGCTGGATCATTTTTAGGATTTCAGTAAAGCAATAGTTAACCTTGTATACAATATCTCTGTGTACTGGATGCAGCTGACAGATAAAAGCATTACATGCTAATGAACCCCATCATCCGTGCCGCCTGTGTAGGAGTAGATCTCCTTAGAAATAGCTTCTCTCTGATGGCGGCCATTTCCCTCTTATGTTTGACCCTTGTTTGTTTCTTCTTCATTTCAAGTTTATATATAGAAAGAAAAATAGCTTGAAAAGGTTTTATTCTCCTGGAGACAACAATGGCGACAATTGTCACTGGGGGGGAAAAAAAAAGAAGAAAAGTACTAGAAGCCATTACGTGTAATTTTTGTGTGTTTCTCAGATGTATTGTCCTTGTGTTAAAGCGATTCACAGAAATATGGAACCTTTCCTTGACTTTTTTTAACTTTTTTTTTTGCGGCTGAACACAGTTTTGCCATTTTCTGAAGGTTATCCTAAACAGAGCCCAGTGCAGAATCTGGCCCCCGCCTACCACGTATCATCTATAATCCTGGTGTCTTTGTATGTGATCAAAGGGCTTTTGCCCCCTCAGACGCCGGGGCCGAGGTGCGACTGCTGCCTCTGCACCCCTAGAGTTCCGTCCCTAGACTGAAATTATTTGATGAACTGACAATGTGTTTTATTGACTATAATTGGAGAAAATGTAAACAATATCTTTCATTGATTCATTGTTGCAAGTTTGATGTAAACAATGTTAAAGGGGTTCTCCGGGCTTTTAGTATTGATGACCTATGCTCAGGATAGGTCATCAATATCAGATCGCTGGGGGTTCCTACACCTGGCACTCCTGCTGATCAACTGGTAAAGAGAGGAAAAGAAGGTCGCACACCGTGCTAGCGCGGCCTTCCCTTCAATGTTTACCCGTTCGCCGTCGACATTGAAGACAAGAATCCATCTCATTCACTTCTATGGGATGGCTTGTTTCTATACACTTGAATGGGGGTGTCGGAACCCTGCTGATCTGATATTGATGACCTATCCTGAGGATAGCTCATCAACAGTGATGGCCAGTTCGCCGTGTTCGTCCGCAAACACATGCGGGCTGCCTTCTTGACTCACAAGTCCGGCGATGCACAGGTAAGCCTTTACCTGTGCCGGTCTGAAACAAATGCGGTCACCGGGAGCAGGCAGTTCCGAGAACAGCCCGATGAAGGCCCCCGGCGGCTGTTCTCGGAACTGCCTGCTCCCGGTGACCGCATTTGTTTCAGACCGGCTCCTGGCACCGGCAAAGGTAAGGGCTTACCTGTGCATCACCGGACTTGTGAGTCAAGATGGCAGCCCGCATGAGTTCGCTGGCCATCACTGGTCATCACTATTAAAATCCCAGAAAACCCCTTTAAATTTAACAGAGAAGAATGTAAAACGTGTAGATGCCTTGGCCAGAGAGACACCTCAGATTTAGATGTATCCCCTTAATGTATTTATATCGTTCAGCGGGGATTATGAAAAACATAGGATGAGAATGTTTGGGGTGACCTTAGGGCATTCTCATGTTAGACAGAAGATAACCCAAGCTCTTTTCATACTGGACAATATGAGAATGACCTAAGCTATACAAGCATAGTCTAACTTGCTCAACCAATCAGAGTCCCTCAGCTGAGGTTCACTTCAATTAGGGCATGTTTACATGGCAGGTTTACACGATACTTGGGCAGAGTATCGGGAACGAATGTTCTTGCAAACGCTTGTTCCTGACAATCTGTCCATCTAAAGTTGCAGCCGATCACCCGATGAACGAGCGAAACGCTCAGGTGAAGCTGTTGTCCGTGCAGGGTAGTAAATTCTGTTTTCTGGGCAGCAGATAATGGTGTCTACACAGCACTCTGCTGCCCAGGAACAATGCAGTAGCATGAGGATGAGCGATGGAAATAGGGCTAGCTTGATCTCTTATTGTGGAGGTGGTCGCTGCAGGTAAATGCAGAGCTTCACCCCTACCGAACGAGCAGCCGGTTCAGGAAAGAGAGCGCTTCCTTCCCAATAATTGGCTGCTCCTCTGCACGTGTACAGCCACCTTGGATAACCTAAGGTCATTCTCACACTGCATGATCTGACTGGCGTTAAGGTCAAAAGATGACTCTGATTGGTTAAGTATGTGAGACTAAGCGTGTATAGCTTCGGTCAGTGATGGCTAACCTCCGGCACTCCAGCTGTGGTGAAACCACAACTCCCAGCATGCTCCATTCATTTCTATGGCGTTCTGAAAACAGCTATGGAAGGGAGTTGTAGTTTTACCACAGCTGGCGTGCCGGAGGTTATCCATCACTGACCTAAGCTATACACGCATAGTCTCACATGCTCAACCAATCAGAGTCATCTTTTGACATTAACGCCCGTCAGAGCAGCCAGTCAGATCATGCAACCAGAGGTTAGCCGTCACAGGCTTAGGTCATTCTCATACTGTCCAACATGAGAATGACCTGAGGTCACCTCGAATGTTCTCATCATGCAGTTTTTGTGCCAAGGTCGTTCTCTCAGTCCCTGGACATATATTCGAGAGATCTCGAGCAGTTTATCCACCACTGTTTGGATGGAGATGGCTAAAAGTTAAGAATCCATTGAAGGGACTCCACACAAGTTGAGGGCACCCTTTCATCTTGCGGATAGATGGTTTGTGTTTCTTTAGAATTGTCTGTCAATGGTTCCCTTGGTTCCTATTGACAGGATAGTTTTTTTTTCTTCTTCTGTTATATTTGTGCAGCCTGTAAACCGATCGTGGACATTGCAAGTAATTGGCTTGTGCTCTTTACACGTAGCGTCCCGGCTCTGATAATTGCTGAGTGTCCTGGCACTAAACATGATGTGTTTATTTGAAATGCAGTAAATTCCATTCAGCCCATTATGCATTACCGTTTGCAGAATACCGCTTGCTTCCCGCCGTGATAATTTGCAATATTTAAAATTAAGTTAAAAATGGCTCCCGCTGGCCTCTTCGGAGTATTTATAGATTCCTCTTTTTGACTACAGTACCTTTTTACAGCATGGGGGATTTTGTTTCGGAGATTGAATTATACGTTGCAGGCTCCTGGAGGCCTCGCCAGTCTATTCTGTGAGTTCAGCGGAGAGCGAGGTGTCTGCGTACGGTATCATTTCAGGTTTGAGATCCGCGTCCTCTTTATAGGATGTGATAATTCTGGTGACATCAAGGTCAATGGCTTTACCCTACGAGAATCATGAAAAAGACCGAGCTGTCTACTGCGGTTTATTCCGATAGCACATCAAAGCAAGAGAGCGCAGCACTGGAGGAACCGTGCGCAGTAACACTTCCAGGACTGGATTATAACGGGGCAAAAGCAGCAAACCATTCACCACCGGACGTGTAGCGTCGACCGAGAGATCAACATGGAAGTGCATATCTGATTGTTACACGGTCACTATATGACGGCATTGCTTGAACCGCATGGCGTTATTTTGGCACTGTCCTATGTTATTCTATTACCGGGGCACTATATGGTTGACGACACGTGACTGTTGTTGGAGCCCTCGATCTGTAGTGCTTTTATTTGGTCACTATATTGCGGTATTTATTGAGCACCATACGCTCATTGTATTAAATGTCCAGGGAGAGATTTATCACACCACTTAGTGCACCAATCAGTAATATCTACTCAGACCTGATAAAATTAATTAATTGCCAATTTGCGCAATCGCGAATATATTGGAGCGCTCTATCTGCATATAAAGCTATTGTAATGTTCTGCCATGCCAACCATTTTCTCCAGTCTCAGGAAACTTCTAGCAGCTTGAAAAATGTAGCAGAAGTGACCCACGCTGGTATCGCGTGCACAATACGCGCATGTTACATTGCCGATTTTCGCAATCAAGAAAATAATGGCGAATTTATGCCGAATATTCGCGAAATGTCACAAATTTGAATATTGCCCCTGCGCTCATCACTATTTATGACGAGGCCCCGTCAGTAGCACTCGCCGCTTTTGATAAATCATGGTCTATAGGTTTGTGTTTCTAGCTCGCCATGTGCCTCCATTATTGGAGCGCTCTGTAGGGCTATTTGGGCACTGTGCGGCGGCATTTGCTGAGCACAGTATAGTAGATTAGGCACTGTATTGTATTACCATGTGGTTTAGAGTATATCTAATTATATGGCCACTATATGACGGTATTGATTGCACTGCATGGCATTATTTTGGCATTGAATAATAATTGAATGTATTTATTATGCACTACATGACTCTATAATCTGAGAACTCTGACACTTTTTGGGCACTGTATGGTGATATTACTTGGGTACTGTTTGGTGATATGTGGGTACTGTATGGTGATATTACTTGGGCACTGTATGGTGATATTACTTGGGTACTGTTTGGTGATATGTGGGTACTGTATGGTGATATTACTTGGGCACTGTATGGTGATATTACTTGGGCACTGTATGGTGATATTACTTGGGTACTGTTTGGTGATATTACTTGGGCACTGTATGGTAATATGTGGGCACAGTATGGTAATATGTGGGCACTGTATGGTGGGTGATATTACTTGGGTACTGTATGGTGATATTACTTGGGCACTGTATGGTGATATTACTTGGGTACTGTATGGTGATATTACTTGGGTACTGTTTGGTGATATTGCTTGGGTACTGTATGGTAATATGTGGGCGCTGTTTGGTGATATTATGTGGGCACTGTATGGAGATATTGGGCACTGTATGGTGATATTACTTGGGTACTGTTTGGTGATATTACTTGGGTACTGTTTGGTGATATTACTTGGGTACTGTTTGGTGATATTACTTGGGTACTGTATGGTGATATTACTTGGGCACTGTATAGTGATATTACTTGGGTACTGTATGGTGATATTACTTGGACACTGTATGGTGAAATTACTTGGGTACTGTTTGGTGATATTACTTGGGCACTGTATAGTGATATTACTTGGGTACTGTATGGTGAAATTACTTGGGTACTGTATGGTGATATTACTTGGGCACTGTATGGTGATATGTGGGCACTGTATGGTGATATGTGGGCACTGTATGGTGATATGTGGGCACTGTATGGTGATATGTGGGTACTGTATGGTGATATTACTTGGGTACTGTTTGGTGATATTGCTTGGGTACTGTATAGTAATATGTGGGCGCTGTTTGGTGATATTATGTGGGCACTGTATAGTGATATTACTTGGGCACTGTATAGTGATATTACTTGGGCACTGTATAGTGATATTACTTGGGCACTGGTGATATTACTTGGGTACTGTATGGTGATATTACTTGGGCACTGTATAGTGATATTACTTGGGCACTGGTGCTATTACTTGGACACTGTATGGTGGTTTTACCTGGGCACTGTATGGCTCTGTTATTTGGCACTTTATGATGGTATTTGGCAGGTAGTATTATTTCAGTATTTCTGGACTGTATGGAAGTGCCTGAGCTGTTTATACATTTTTATTTTTTCATACTCGCCCTTGTTCCTTCGGTTGCCTGAGCCTCCTCTCGTTTTTGCAGGTGAACCCCACACAAAGTGCAGCTTGGTGGCTCACGTGATCAGTCACAGCACAATAATCTACACATGCAGCAGATCTGAGTTTGTCATTCCCACTTCTCATGGTGATATGATTTATGACTCTGCTAGTGGACACTGCGTGATGGCGTTGGTTGAGCACAGTATGGCAGTATTAATTGGGCACTGTATTGCGGTGTTTCCGGGACACTGTGTGGTTGATCTCGGCTCTGCTAGGTCTGAGTGCCTGGCAGCAATGTGCATTGCGTCTAGTGTTGGCGAGTAGGGTCTTCCAGGACCTGTTTTTTGGTCAGCTGGTTGTTTTCACAAGCGAAGGGAGCTATAAATGAGTGGCATTAGTATTCATCCCAGCAGCACGCGGTTTAACCACCGAAGACGTCCTGTGAAATATGAGGCTTTTTAACATCGCTTAGCTTTTTTTTTCCCGCTGGCTGCCCGAAGAGGCACCTGAATCTCCAGCCTCGGTGTCGGTGCCTCGATGAAGGGTGCTCAGAGGTCATTCATAACGACTGTGCAACTTTGACGAATGTGATACATTGTAACATGCGGGGAAAACAACACTTGGTATTCTGCCCAAGGCCCTGCCATTCCGAAGCAGAATGTGCTTTGGCTCTTAAGTGATTTTGCTCCGCTCTACACTTTTAATAAATGCGCTCGCGAGTCGTGGCGCTCGCTCCAGCCCCAGATAACAAAAAGAGAATGAAGTGTCACCGGCTCCGTACAGCTGATTATAATAGAATCTGCCGCAGAGGTCAATGAGGGCCCTTTAAGGCTTTTGCTGTCGATTGAAGCTTCTTTCTGAGCTTGTGACGGGGTCTCCGGTGTCACTGACGTTGTGCCTTGTCACTTTTCTGCAGATATTTGGCTTTTTAGGCCCTTCCTGAGCCTTACTCTTCATGTATAATTGCTGAGATTGCTGGCTGGCTTATGTGACTAAATCCATCCATAGTTTCAATCCTAGATTAAAAGGAGTCTGTCAGCAGTATTGCCCAGGCAGGGGAGAACAGGACAAACATGCCCTTTGTGGAGCTTTTCTCATCAGGAGTAGTGTGAGTATGAAGTTTTATTCTGCTAGGTTCCGCCCCTGTAAGTGCACAGTGAAGTGCTCCCTGCACTGATCTGCCTCATGGCCCCTCCCCTCCCCTCTGAGTGACAGATGTAGGGGTCTCCTGATTGGACGTTACAGCTGTCAGTTAAAACAGTGAACCGAACGTCCCACGTGCCGGCAAGAAGCGACCGTGTCTTTGATTCAGCTGTTAACTTCCAGAAACGCGTTGTCTTTGAATAAATCTAAATCTATTTGACACCTGGTTGTGATATTGCGCCCTGTGTTGTCCACACGTTTGCTTGACTCCTATGGTCCAGCGTTCCTCCAGTTTGGCTCACGACTAAGGTTATCGGACAAGTCCGGCTGCACCAACCAGTAACTATCTTCATCTGGCCTTTATTGTGGTTGCACCCAGTTTGGTGCAACCCAAATAGGTGAGCAAACCGCCTCTCCTGTGTGAGGGCACAGTTATTTGACTTGCTCACCCTACGAGCGCCTTTCTCTCTTTTATATTTTTTTGCCATTATTTGCAGTTAAAAGAGGGGGAGGGGCTGAGGGAGATCAATGTAGAGAGCGCTGCACGGTGAAGCTCCGCCTCCGGCACTTGCAGGAGCAGAACCTAGCAGAATAAAACTTCATACTTGCACTACTGCAGGTGAGAAAAGCTCCCAAAAACCTATGTTTGTCCTGCTCTCCATAGCCCCTACCTAGTGCTGTCAGCAGTTGTGCATGGTCAGTACTGCTGACAGGCTCCCTCTAATGCATCCAGATTATTGACTCGAGCGGGGACTGTTGGTAGTTCTGGTACTCTGGCACCGGACAATCTCTGATAATCCAGAAACTTACAAGACAAGAAAGGAAGCGGGAACCTGACGCATTGTATAGCATTAGACGTAGTGTCCTAATAGGGTTAGATACCCCCCACAAGCCTTTCTTTATCAGCTTAGATACACTAGTTCAGCAGTAGGTGATTAGAAAAGCCCGCCATGTGTGGCTCTCTGAGCCGGTATCACGCATGAAAGGCTTAGATACCGCGGTTCAGTAGCGCAGGATCACACGTGAGAGACGAAGGGTATGTTCACACTGTAAAAATAGAAAAATTCGACACATGTTTTGCCTGGCATTCTGTTGCGGTTTTGCAGTGGAGCTTGTCCATGTGCGGATGCCCACGCCCGGCTTCTGTGCGGTTTCATCGTGGAAATCCCGCCGAGGAGCCTCGCGCTCGCATATTAGAAACCGTATGAAGAAGAGTCTAACATCAGCATCATGTAAACTGCAGCAATAAAACAACAAGAGGCAAATGCTACACAGATATCCACACGGAAAACGCACCGAAATCTGCATGTAAAAAAGACGTGTGGACTAGCGAAGAGCGGCAGGGGCAATATTCGAGTTCGCGATATTTCATGAATATTTTCGGCAAATATTTTTCATAAATTCTCAAATTCGTGAATTTGCGATTATTTTCTTGATTGCGAAAAATCGGCAATGTAATGCGCGCGCAAAACAGTCGTACATTTTCCAAGCTGCTAGAAGTTTCCTGAGACTGGAGGCAATGGTTGGCGCGGCAGAACATTACAATAGCTTTATATGCAGATAGAGCGCTCCAATGTATTAGCGATTGCGCAAATCGGCAATTAATGATGTGCATATTTTGGCGCAATACGTGCAACTTCACATTTTATCAGGTCTGAGTAGATATTACTAATTGGTGCACTAAGTATTGTTGTGACATCACAGCGCTGTGTCTGTAGTATGTATGGACAGGAGAGAAACAGTATTCCCTATCACACTGCCTATCAGCTGCACTGTATCACTATCTAACCTACACTGACTATCTGTATATATATATATAAGCTATCTATCTAACTATCTAATGTAATAGGATGAGGAATAGGATCCAGATGAAAGCGCAGAGCTCAGCAATGTCACTGCTCTCTCTCAGATCTGCAGAATACTGCATACAAGGGCTGCTGGGAGGTTCTTATATAGTAAGGGGGGGGGGGGGAGGCAACTTTCCTATTGGTTGCTAGGGATGTTGCTAAGCTCTGACAAAGACATTGCAGCCTTCTCATTGGCCCACAAGCAAGAAGGGAGGTTACTGGAATATTCACAAATACGAATATATAGCGCTATATTCTACATCTTCGCGAATTCTCGAAGTGCCGATATTTACGATTAAAAATTTGCGATAAGAATATTTGCTCCCAACACTAGTGTGAACATAACCATAGAGGCATTGTATCAGGCAGCATCAGACTGGATAGGCTTAGATACAGCGGGGCTGTATGCACCACACATATCTTGTGAAGGTAGAGTGAATAATATGCTTAGATACACGAGTATCTCCAGCACTTCACATGGCACAGCCTTAGATACAGTGTCTTGTTTTCTGTCACACAGAGTATTGTTAGATACACTATTACTCCCTCCATTATAACACTTGATATGCTTGAATACACTAATAGATCGTGTGCTTAGATACACATATGAAGTGGCGTACCACCGATAGAGGCAGGCCACGCAGCTGCAATGGGGCCTGTGGGGGAAAAGGGGCCCCGCCGTGAATACCAATATGTGAGATATGAGGTATAACAAATGCCATGTGTACAGATATATAGTATATACAGCACTGTACTGATATGTGAGGTACGGGGTATAATAGATGCAGTGTGTGCAGATATATAGTATATACAGCAGTGTACTGATATGTGAGGTACGGGGTATAATAGATGCAGTGTGTACAGATATATAGTATATACAGCAGTGTACTGATATGTGAGGTACCAGCTGTAATTTGTACCTCATACCTTACATATCAGTACAGTGCTGTATATACTATATATCTGTACACACTGCATCTATTATACCTCGTACCTCACATATCAGTACACTGCTGTATATACTATATATCTGTACACACTGCATCTATTATACCTCGTACCTCACATATCAGTACACTGCTGTATATACTATATATATGTACACTGCATCTATTATACCTCGTACCTCACATATCAGTACACTGCTGTATATACTATATATCTGTAAACCCTGCATCTATTATACCTCGTACCTCACATATCAGTACACTGCTGTATATACTATATATCTGTACACACTGCATCTATTATACCTCGTACCTCACATATCAGTACACTGCTGTATATACTATATATCTGTACACACTGCATCTATTATACCCCGTACCTCACATATCAGTACACTGCTGTATATACTATATATCTGTAAACCCTGCATCTATTATACCTCGTACCTCACATATCAGTACACTGCTGTATATACTATATATCTGTACACACTGCATCTATTATACCCCGTACCTCATATCAGTACACTGCTTTATATACTATATATCTGTACACACTGCATCTATTATACCTCGTACCTCACATATCAGTACACTGCTGTATATACTATATATCTGTACACACTGCATCTATTATACCCCGTACCTCACATATCAGTACACTGCTGTATATACTATATATCTGTACACACTGCATCTATTATACCCCGTACCTCATATATCAGTACACTGCTGTATATACTATATATCTGTACACACTGCATCTATTATACCTCGTACCTCACATATCAGTACACTGCTGTATATACTATATATCTGTACACACTGCATCTATTATACCTCATACCTCACATATCAGTACACTGCGGTATATACTATATATCTGTACACACTGCATCTATTATACCCCGTATCTCACATATCAGTACACTGCTGTATATACTATATATCTGTACACACTGCATCTATTATACCTCGTACCTCACATATCAGTACACTGCTGTATATACTATATATCTGCACACACTGCATCTATTATACCCCGTACCTCACATATCAGTACACTACTGTATATACTATATACCTGTACACACTGCATCTATTATACCCCGTACCTCACATATCAGTACACTGCTGTATATACTATATATCTGTACACACTGCATCTATTATACCTCGTACCTCACATATCAGTACACTGCTGTATATACTATATATCTGTACACCTGCATCTATTATACCTCGTACCTCACATATCAGTACACTGCTGTATATACTATATATCTGTAAACCCTGCATCTATTATACCTCGTACCTCACATATCAGTACACTGCTGTATATACTATATATCTGTACACACTGCATCTATTATACCTCGTACCTCACATATCAGTACACTGCTGTATATACTATATATCTGTACACACTGCATCTATTATACCCCGTACCTCACATATCAGTACACTGCTGTATATACTATATATCTGTACACCCTGCATCTATTATACCTCGTACCTCACATATCAGTACACTGCTGTATATACTATATATCTGTACACACTGCATCTATTATACCCCGTACCTCTATCAGTACACTGCTTTATATACTATATATCTGTACACACTGCATCTATTATACCTCGTACCTCACATATCAGTACACTGCTGTATATACTATATATCTGTACACACTGCATCTATTATACCCCGTACCTCACATATCAGTACACTGCTGTATATACTATATATCTGTACACCCTGTATCTATTATACCCCGTACCTCATATATCAGTACACTGCTGTATATACTATATATCTGTACACACTGCATCTATTATACCTCGTACCTCACATATCAGTACACTGCTGTATATACTATATATCTGTACACACTGCATCTATTATACCTCATACCTCACATATCAGTACACTGCGGTATATACTATATATCTGTACACACTGCATCTATTATACCCCGTATCTCACATATCAGTACACTGCTGTATATACTATATATCTGTACACACTGCATCTATTATACCTCGTACCTCACATATCAGTACACTGCTGTATATACTATATATCTGCACACACTGCATCTATTATACCCCGTACCTCACATATCAGTACACTACTGTATATACTATATACCTGTACACACTGCATCTATTATACCCCGTACCTCACATATCAGTACACTGCTGTATATACTATATATCTGTACACACTGCATCTATTATACCTCATACCTCACATATCAGTACACTGCTGTATATACTATATATCTGTAAACCCTGCATCTATTATAACTCGTACCTCACATATCAGTACACTGCTGTATATACTATATATCTGTACACACTGCATCTATTATACCTCATACCTCACATATCAGTACACTGCTGTATATACTATATATCTGTACACACTGCATCTATTATACCCCGTACCTCACATATCAGTACACTGCTGTATATACTATATATCTGTACACACTGCATCTATTATACCTCATACCTCACATATCAGTACACTGCTGTATATACTGGACAGGAACTGGTATTGGGAGGGGCTATGAATGGGGGCCCAGTTTAGATTCTTGCTGTGGAGCCCAGTTATTTCTTTTCCCGCCCCTGCACATGTCATGACCTATCATATGCTTAGATACACAAGTATTTCACCTAGTACTTTACATGATTGGCTTAGATACAGTGACAGTTTAGAATTGGCTGTTTTTTCTTGGGGGGGTCCTAACTTAACCCTGCGGGATCCGTGCAGCGCAGCGGCTGCTCTCACAGGACGGTGTATGTAACTTATAACGGGAGGGAATGATAATCACATTTATTCCGAGTGCCGCAGTCGATTCCGTTCATACATAAGAATTCAAGAAATGCTGAGAGACCTCTAATCGCGTCTTTCTCACCGGCCCGGTCGCCGTTTGGAGGCTGAAACTCGCGGCTTTGGCAGATAAACACATATTACTCGGGAAACCTTGACATTATGGTGTCTAAATTGTCATTGGCTCCAGAGCTTAATTACCTCTATTCTTCCTGCGCAATTCCAGAAAGGCTGAGCGAGGACGCCGAACGCTGCAAATTACAATCCGAGGTTTGATACATTGTAACCTGTGGCTGGAAATGCATCCACCCCCACAATGCAACAATAAGAGGCGCGGGTGCCGCTCTACATACCGCAATGTGGAGCTGGGAGGACGCGTCAGTCACTGGGGCCATGGTCAGAAAGCGTATCGCACACAATAGGCTTAGATACAGCGGCTCAGAAGACAGTACCACATATGATAGGCTTAGATACAGCGTCTCAGAAGACAGTATCATACACGATAGGCTTAGATACAGCGGCTAAGCAGACAGTATCATACACGATAGGCTAAGATACAGCGGCTCAGAAGACAGTATCATACACGATAGGCTTAGATACAGCGGCTCAGAAGACAGTATCATACACGATAGGCTTAGATACAGCGGCTAAGAAGACAATATCATACACGATAGGCTTAGATACAGCGGCTAAGCAGACAGTATCATACACGATAGGCTAAGATACAGCGGCTCAGAAGACAGTATCATACACGATAGGCTTAGATACAGCGGCTCAGAAGACAGTATCATACACGATAGGCTTAGATACAGCGGCTAAGAAGACAATATCATACACGATAGGCTTAGATACAGCGGCTAAGAAGACAGTATCACACATGATTGGCTTAGATACAGCACAATAGACAGTATCACACAGAATAGGCTTAGATACAACAGATTAGAAGACAGCATCACACAGGACAGGCTTAGATACATCAACTAAGAAGACAGCATCACATGATAGGATTAGATATACAACAAAGTAGACAGTACCACACATGATAGGCTTAGATACTGCGGCTAAATAGACAATACCACATGACTGGATTAGATATACAGCACAGTAGACAGTATAACACATGATAGGCTTAGATACAGCAGCTAAGAAGCCAGTATCACACTATGGGATTAGATATACAGCACAGTAGAGAGTATCACACATCATAGCCTTAGATGGCACGGCTCTGCAAACAGTATCACACATAAGAGGATTAGATACAGCAGCTCAGCAGACAAAATCGAACATGTAAGATTAGATAAGGTAAGGTGGCTCTGCAGGCAGTATCACACAGGATAGGATTAGATACACAGCTCAGCAGACAGTATCACACATGATGGGATTAGATACACAGCTCAGCAGTCAGTATCACACAGGATAGGATTAGATACACAGCTCAGCAGACAGTATCACACAGGAGAGGATTAGATACACAGCTCAGCAGACAGTATCACACATGATAGGATTAGATACACAGCTCAGCAGACAGTATCATACAGGATAGGCTTAGATACACAGCTCAGCAGACAGTATCACACATGATAGGCTTAGATACACAGCTCAGCAGACAGTATCACACAGTATAGGATTAGATACACAGCTCAGCAGACAGTATCACACAGTATAGGATTAGATACACAGCTCAGCAGACAGTATCACACATCATAGGATTAGATACACAGTTCAGCAGACAGTATCACACAGGATAGGATTAGATACACCGCTCAGCAGACAGTATCACACAGGATAGGATTAGTTACACAGCTCAGCAGACAGTATCACACAGGATGGGATTAGATACACAGCTCAGCAGACAGTATCACACAGGATAGGATTAGATACACAGCTAATTAGACAGTATCACACATGATAGGCTTGGATTCAGCAGACCGTATCCACAGGCTTAGATACAAACGCGTGTAACACATTATGTCTGTAATAAACAGAAGGGATGAGAAGCGTCTCCTTGTTTTTAGCAGATAATTACATTGTGTAACAATTTTATCCTTAATTAGCGCTTATTATACCAATAATGAACCGTCGGAGCACAGCGCCCATGGGACCGGTTACATGGCGGATTGCGTCAGAGTTGATTGCACTTAACCAGGGCCTGCGGGGTTAATACTGAGCCCAGGCGGCGGGCCGGTACACTGGATCGGCACCATTAGAAACCCATGATGAGAAGTGTCTGCTCTGGGGGGTGGCAGACGCCATGGAGGCCCTGCGTTTGGGCTCTCGGGCCCATGTTCAGCCTCATCTGCGCTCAGCCGTTTGTAGCCTGTAGATGCTCCAGCCGCCCCGTATTCAGGCCTTTTCATGGCGGTGACCGGGGGCGGAGGATCCAGCCAGGGTTTGTTAGCGCAGGCACGGCATACGGAGCTCTCCTGCCTCCATCCAGGGATCGGGCACTTCCCCAGCCCGGGTAATTGCTCCGCAGTGGGGAGACGTCGCTATACGCAATTTGCTTTCAATTGCAGAAGAAAGGACAGAATTTTACATCTGAGGTTCACAGAAGAATTGATTTAGTATTAAAAGAAAACCAGAGAAGGTTTATCCCCCCCCCCCCCCCCCCCCCGTACATCGAGAAAGAAAGATTATATTTCCTATGGATACAGTGAAAAGCACTGACATTATCTCTGGGGTCTGCAGGGCTGAACCGTATGAGATAGGAAGTCAGGGATGTGATGTAATAGGTCAGGGATGTGATGTAATAGGTCAGGGGTCTGATGTAATAGGTCAGGGATGTGATGTAATAGGTCAGGGATCTGATGTAATAGGTCAGGGGTCTGATGTAATAGGTCAGGGGTCTGATGTAATAGGTCAGGGGTCTGATGTAATAGGTCAGGGATCTGATGTAATAGGTCAGGGGTCTGATGTAATAGGTCAGGGGTCTGATGTAATAGGTCAGGGATGTGATGTAATAGGTCAGGGGTCTGATGTAATAGGTCAGGGATGTGATGTAATAGGTCAGGGATTTCATGTAATAGGTCAGGGATCTGATACAATAGGTCAGGGATCTGATGCAATAGGTCAGGGGTCTGATGTAATAGGTCAGGGGTCTGATGTAATAGGTCAGGGATGTGATGTAATAGGTCAGGGGTCTGATGTAATAGGTCAGGGATGTGATGTAATAGGTCAGGGATCTGATGTAATAGGTCAGGGATGTGATGTAATAGGTCAGGGGTCTGATGTAATAGGTCAGGGATGTGATGTAATGGGTCAGGGATCTGATGTAATAGGTCAGGGATCTGATGTAATAGGTCAGGGGTCTGATGTAATAGGTCAAGGATGTGATGTAATAGGTCAGGGATGTGATGTAATAGGTCAGGGGTCTGATGTAATAGGTCAGGGGTCTGATGCAATAGGTCAGGGATGTGATGTAATAGGTCAGGGATGTGATGTAATAGGTCAGGGATGTGATGTAATAGGTCAGGGGTCTGATGTAATAGGTCAGGGATGTGATGTAATAGGTCAGGGATGTGATGTAATAGGTCAGGGGTCTGATGTAATAGGTCAGGGGTCTGATGTAATAGGTCAGGGGTCTGATGTAATAGGTCAGGGATGTGATGTAATAGGTCAGGGATGTGATGTAATAGGTCAGGGGTCTGATGTAATAGGTCAGGGGTCTGATGTAATAGGTCAGGGGTCTGATGTAATAGGTCAGGGGTCTGATGCAATAGGCCAGGGGTCTGATGCAATAGGTCAGGGATCTGATGTAATAGGTCAGGGGTCTGATGCAATAGGCCAGGGGTCTGATGTAATAGGTCAGGGGTCTGATGTAATAGGTCAGGGGTCTGATGTAATAGGTCAGGGATCTGATGTAATAGGTCAGGGATGTGATGTAATAGGTCAGGGGTCTGATGTAATAGGTCAGGGGTCTGATGTAATAGGTCAGGGGTCTGATGTAATAGGTCAGGGGTCTGATGCAATAGGCAGGGGTCTGATGCAATAGGTCAGGGATCTGATGTAATAGGTCAGGGGTCTGATGTAATAGGTCAGGGATGTGATGTAATAGGTCAGGGGTCTGATGTAATAGGTCAGGGGTCTGATGTAATAGGTCAGGGGTCTGATGCAATAGGTCAGGGATCTGATGTAATAGGTCAGGGATGTGATGTAATAGGTCAGGGGTCTGATGTAATAGGTCAGGGGTCTGATGTAATAGGTCAGGGGTCTGATGTAATAGGTCAGGGGTCTGATGTAATAGGTCAGGGGTCTGATGTAATAGGTCAGGGGTCTGATGCAATAGGTCAGGGGTCTGATGCAATAGGTCAGGGGTCTGATGTAATAGGTCAGGGATCTGATGTAATAGGTCAGGGATCTGATGTAATAGGTCAGGGATCTGATGTAATAGGTCAGGGATCTGATGTAATAGGTCAGGGGTCTGATGTAATAGGTCAGGGATATGCATAATATGTAAGTGCAATGAGATAATAAGGGAAAACAAGCTGCTGCTCTGAGATGGTGCCGGACGCTACACACTTCTCCGGACGGTGATAATAAGGAGCTGTTATTACAGTACATAACGGACATGCTATAGCAAACAGGTAAGTCCTGTGAGATAATAAGCCAGTGACAAAAGATCTTTATTATCAGATAATAGATCTACGTTATGTCATAATAGGAACATGAAGATAAAAAGTGCTGCAAGGTGATAACTCACAGGACGGTGTGAAAGGTCTGAACCTGGAGATAATAAGCCAGTGCTGTGAGATAATAAGCCAGTGCCTCACTCTGTAATAGCCTAGGTTACTTTACTTCTAATTCTACATATTCACATGCTCAGGATTGTACAACTCTCATCTGCCCTACTACGACTCCAGCCAGGCGTGACGGTCGGAAGCACATGGTGATCTGATACTGCTATGTGGCGCTGGGTGGGAGGAGCCAGTCGGCTTATAATTGGGGTGTTATAGCATGCGGCCGCTCTGCAGTCAACACCTCTGGTGTGATGTTTAGGTCAGGGCCACCCATGAGAAGAAGTCTTCTGTCTGTGGAGGTTTAGATGATGACTTTGTGCTGCTGAACGCAGACTAGAAGCTGTAGCCGGTGTGCAGCGCACGGAGCTCGTGATGTAATAGCGAGGCGCGTTGCTGCAGCGCTCGGCTATTTATAAGTCAGGGGCCCCCTGTGTACTAAATCCACCAAGACCTCGGTGAATCCGCTGCCGTGTAATGTGTCTCCTGCTGTCCTGAAGGAAGCAAGACAAATAATATGGTAGATGGCGGGGACCTGACCAAATCACATGAAATAAGGAGCTAGATCCCCAAAATCTCTGTTTATATAACTTCCATACATATAACTGTTCATATAAAAAATCTATTCACAATGAATTCACCAGCAGAATAGTGAGTGCAGCTCTGGAGTATAATACAGGATGTAACTCAGGATCAGTACAGGATAAGTAATGTATGTACACAGTGACTGCACCAGCAGAATAGTGAGTGCAGCTCTGGAGTATAATACAGGATGTAACTCAGGATCAGTACAGGATAAGTAATGTATGTACACAGTGACTGCACCAGCAGAATAGTGAGTGCAGCTCTGCAGTATAATACAGGATGTAACTCAGGATCAGTACAGGGTAAGTAATGTATGTACACAGTGACTGCACCAGCAGAATAGTGAGTGCAGCTCTGGAGTATAATACAGGATGTAACTCGGGATCAGTACAGGATAAGTAATGTATGTACACAGTGACTGCACCAGCAGAATAGTGAGTACAGCTCTGGAGTATAATACAGGATATAACTCAGGATCAGTACAGGATAAGTAATGTATGTACACAGTGACTGAACCAGCAGAATAGTGAGTGCAGCTCTGGAGTATAATACAGGATGTAACTCAGGATCAGTACAGGATAAGTAATGTATGTACACAGTGACTGCACCAGCAGAATAGTGAGTGCAGCTCTGGAGTATAATACAGGATGTAACTCAGGATCAGTACAGGATAAGTAATGTATGTACACAGTGACTGCACCAGCAGAATAGTGAGTGCAGCTCTGCAGTATAATACAGGATGTAACTCAGGATCAGTACAGGGTAAGTAATGTATGTACACAGTGACTGCACCAGCAGAATAGTGAGTACAGCTCTGGAGTATAATACAGGATGTAACTCAGAATCAGTACAGGGTAAATAATGTATGTATACAGTGACTCCACCAGCAGAATAGTGAGTGCAGCTCTGGAGTATAATACATGATGTAACTCAGGATCAGTACAGGATAAGTAATGTATGTACACAGTGACTGCACCAGCAGAATAGTGAGTGCAGCTCTGGAATATAATACAGGATGTAACTCAGGATCAGTACAGGATAAGTAATGTATGTACACAGTGACTGCACCAGCAGAATAGTGAGTGCAGCTCTGGAGTATAATACAGGATGTAATTTAGGATTAGTACAGGATAAGTAACGTATGTACACAGTGACTGCACCAGCAGAATAGTGAGTGCAGCTCTGGAGTATAATACAGGATGTAATTTAGGATTAGTACAGGATAAGTAACGTATGTACACAGTGACTGCACCAGCAGAATAGTGAGTGCAGCTCTGGAGTATAATACAGGATGTAACTCAGGATCAGTACAGGATAAGTAATGTATGTACACAGTGACGGCACCAGCAGAATAGTGAGTGCAGCTCTGGAGTATAATACAGGATGTAACTCAGGATCAGTACAGGATAAGTAATGTATGTACACAGTGACTGCACCAGCAGAATAGTGAGTGCAGCTCTGGAGTATAATACAGGATGTAACTCAGGATCAATAATGGATTTATACTGCGTATACTGTATGTTTTATAGTTGTGTAGGTTGACCATACAAGTAGAACTAGTTTACCATGTGCAGCACAGGAATAGCGGTTTTATATTTCCCTTATGATCGGTAGATTGTTTTCTGCAGAGTGTGTTTCACAGGAGTTTTTCTTCTACAGACGGATTGTTCAGCAGGAGCTCTCATCTCTCTAATATTTGCAGGAATTCTTGGCATCACCCCTGAACTCATTGTCAAACTCAACTTGTGATGTTCTTTTGCTGAGAAGCTTTCACTTCTTATTTCCGCTGCTGAGCAGATATTGTCATCTGATTATACAGCGCTGCAGACAAGACCTCCTCAGTGTACAGCCTGCAATGTAATGAGAGAGACTTGAGCTGGAGCATACAGGACACTGACACTTGGGGTACAGGATACTGACACTCGGGGTACAGGACACTGACACTGGGGGTACAGGACACTGATACTGGGGGTACAGGACACTGATACTCGGGGTACAGTATAATGACACTGACACTCGGGGTACAGGATAGTGACACTGACACTTGGGGTACAGGACACTGACACTCGGAGTACAGGATAATGACACTGACACTCGGGGTACAGGATAATGACACTGACACTTGGGGTACAGGATAATGACACTGACACTCGGGGTACAGGATAATGACACTGACACTGGGGGTACAGGATAATGACACTGACACTTGGGGTACAGGATAATGACACTGACACTCGGGGTACAGGATAATGACACTGACACTGGGGGTACAGGATAATGACACTGACACTTGGGGTACAGGATAATGACACTGACACTCGGGGTACAGGATAATGACACTGACACTCGGGGTACAGGATAATGACACTGACACTCGGGGTACAGGATAATGACACTGACACTGGGGTTACAGGATAATGACACTGACACTCGGGGTACAGGATAATGACACTGACACTCGGGGTACAGGATAATGACACTGACACTTGGGGTACAGGATAATAACACTGACACTTGGGGTACAGGATAATGACACTGACACTTGGGGTACGGGATAATGACGCTGACACTTGGGGTACAGGATAATGGCGCTGACACTTGGGGTACAGGATAATGACGCTGACACTTGGGGTACAGGATAATGACGCTGACACTCGGGGTACAGGATAATGACACTGACACTCGGGGTACAGGATAATGACGCTGACACTTGGGGTACAGGATAATGACGCTGACACTCGGGGTACAGGATAATGGCGCTGACACTTGGGGTACAGGATAATGACGCTGACACTTGGGGTACAGGATAATGGCGCTGACACTTGGGGTACAGGATAATGACACTGACACTTGGGGTACAGGATAATGACACTGACACTTGGGGTACGGGATAATGGCGCTGACACTCGGGGTACAGGATAATGACGCTGACACTCGGGGTACAGGATAATGACACTGACACTTGGGGTACAGGATAATGACACTGACACTTGGGGTACAGGATAATGACACTGACACTTGGGGTACGGGATAATGACGCTGACACTCGGGGTACAGGATAATGATGCTGACACTCGGGGTACAGGATAATGGCGCTGACACTTGGGGTACAGGATAATGACACTGACACTTGGGGTACAGGATAATGACGCTGACACTCGGGGTACAGGATAATGACGCACCCCCTTGGGGTGACAGAACAGTGGCCCTGACGGTTTGATGCCTGTAGTTGTTGACTTCCCCTTTAAGATTCGGCCTCTTCCTTCAGATTCCCATATTTCTTGTCTTCTATTAATCCCCTTGTTTTCCTGGAGCCGTGTCACCGAGCGCCACAATAAGCTTATTAAGAATTCATGATTGTATCGGGCTGCATCTCGGAGGATTATTCTGTCCTATTTTACAGCTGGGGAGAACAGCAGAGCCGCGCAGATTGTCTTTCCTAAAAGTAAATCACAGACATGCAGCAGATCTATCTACCCCGAGCTGCGTGACGCTCGCCGAGCCTTTTATAATGATGTCATCAGTCCGTAAAGTATCGAGATTTTATTCCCAGACCGATAAAGCTTTTATGACTTTCAAGTAACAAGTTCATTTTGTGGCGTGGAGATCAATAATACCCAACACGCCGTTACCCGGCCGGAACCGGAGAGAAGGTTACGGATCGCCTGTCGTCGCAGAACTCCAGAGAATCCGCAAAGAAATGATAACCGAGTCTCATCGTTGTAGTCTAAATTCTGCATATCTGGTCAGGCGGTCCAGCACTGAGACCTTAAAAGGTAGTTCCACTTAGTGTATGTAGACAGGTAAGTGACAAATTCAGCTCTGCTGCATCTACTGGATGACAATTTCACATATTTTACATTGGAACAACCAGGGGCTTATTGTCTACTGGGCAGCGCTGCAGTCTATTCATGCGCGGATATGTTCTGCAACTTTCTATTAGCCTTTGTGTTCTCTTAATAACATGCTTGTTTCCATTGTTCTCTTGATACATTGTGCCCACACTGATACATTGTAACAGACCAGGAGGACGTTTGCACTGCAGACCTGTTTAGCTCACAGAGGACAGTGTAGATCTGCGCCCCGTCCAAGGGCTCATGGACAGCATCTGCATTGCGTCCGTTTTAATTTTTTTTGCGGATCCATTGTAACAATGCCTGTCCTTTTCCGTCAAAACGGCCAAGAATAGGACATGTTCAATTTATTTTTTTTGCGGAATAGCCATGCGGACATACGGAAACGGAAAGCACATGGAGTCATTTTTTTTATTTTTTTTGTGGACACATTGAAGTGAATGGTTCCATATACGGGCCACAATTAGAAAAAATGGAACAGACACGGGGAAAAAAAGTGTTTGCGTGCATGAGCCCTTAGGTACGTTTTTGGTCTCTGAATGTAAATTAGAATGCTCCCATTCACTGACGGCAAGCAGAGATCTTAAAAAAAATGAAACAAAGGGGGTCATTTATTAAGAGGGGCATTTTAGACGCCGGTCTTAACATTCCCTATAGAAGGCGATGGACTCGCTGAAGTTATAAAGAGGTTCCGGCCTCTCCATGTAAGACGGCTTCCTCCTACATCAGGGAGTCCTTGCTCCCGAGCCGTTTACCTCCCACATCCTTGTGGCCGGAGGAGGAGGAACTTTCTGTATCGTTTTTTCCTGCGTTAGAAGACGGGCCATAAAAATAAATGATTCCACCCGGCTGAGTACATTGGCAGTAAGAAAACCTCGTTGTGGGGACGCAGTGTACCGCAGGAGGTGACGGCGCAGGCACATGGCCCTGACGGTGTCTCTGACAATCCACGCCGTTCCCGGGAAAACTCGGACTCATTTGTGGTCGGCCGGAAAATATCACATACAATTAATAAAATGCAGGTTATGTAACGATCCCCGGAAGGATTTAGATCTCCTCAGAACGCAGGCAATCAATAGCAGTAATGTTTACAGATAACACCCGCTGCCAAGACAAATGGAAGACGCGCCGCCAAAGACGGCAATTATTTATTGACTTCATTTGTAGCCGGCCAATGAGACGGTCCGGGCTGGAAGAAGTACTTCTCCAAGAATGATGCCTTCTTCTCCCAGACGACATGGCGGAGCAAGGACGGCACCTTTAATTATTTACTTTTATCGTGTGAAAAGAAAATATTTACCTGTTATTATGATCATCGATGCCGGGCGAAGATTTCCCTCAGGAAGCGTTAATTCTTTATTGCGAGAATTCTCGGAAATAACCGGAAAATACTTATCAAAATGTTGTATCTTTCTCTTACCGTGACATTTCTTTGCTAAAAAAATATATATTTTTGGTTAGTTTTCAGTTATATTTGGTTATATAAATATTTTGGATTGAGTTTAAAGGGGTGCCCTGGATTTTACTATTGATGAGATGATCTATCCTTAGGACAACCCTCAGCATTAGATTGGAGGGGGTCCGACTCTCAGCCCCCCTGCTGCTCAGCTGTATCAAAAGGTCGTGAGTAGGGATGAGCGAAACATGCAAAGTCGATTCGCATAAAACTTTCCTAGAATGCTGTACGGAGCGGTTCCAAGTGGTACCTTGGAACCGCACCCGAGTTTGGGAAATAATTTTTTTACAGTAGAAATTAATTTCTGAAGTTATTACCCGAAGTCTCGCGAGACTTTGCAAAGTAATAACTTCGGCTCATCGTAGCCAATACATTCTAATACTGTTCGGAGCGCTAACTAAGTTTTATGCAAATTGATTTCAGATGTTTCATCCGACGTCGATTCGCTCTTCCCTAGTCGTGAGCATTGTGGCCTCTTCATTGTTTACCAAGCACAGTGCCGTACATCATTTAGTGGCCGTGCCTGGTACTACAGATCCATCCTATTCAATTAAATGGGACAGAGCTATGTGTAGTACCACTCACTGCCACTACAGGATGTATGGCACTGTGCCTGGTAATAAACCAAATGCTGTGGCCCCTTGAAGTACACAGTAGCGAATCAGTGAGGGTGTTGGGAGACCGACCCCTGCCGATCTGTCATCGATGGCTTTCCTAATCATAGCTCTTCAGTATTAACATTTTAGACGGATGGTGTTCAGGTTATAATAATATAATCATATTTAGTGATTGGAGTAAAGGGGGTTGGACTCTGGCAGATACCGTTCACCATCTTGAAAAAAATGGGGTGGGGCTGTGACAACCACTACTTATAAACTTGAGTAAACGAGTGGGCGCTGATATCCACTTGAGTAAAAGAGAGGGGCTTTGAAAACTACGTTTTCATACACTTTTTTCCGTGCACAGATTCCTAGGTACTTCACCTTAATTCAGGTCTGACACATCGATGTAATGTAGGGTGGATTTAAACACTTAAAAAATAGATCACAAGTAAAATATAAATAATGGTGGAACTCCCCTTTAAGATAAGATAACCTTGGTGATGTCTGTGAACTTGGACTCACTTCCGTCCCAAAGATTAAGGCCTAAAGGGTGTATTAAGGGTATAGTAGAGTGCCTGATTTTGTGCCCGATGATCGGTAATGAGCGTTCCTATGAATGCTCGCTTGCGATCATCTGGCAGTGTAATGCTGCCACCATATGCCCGATGAGCGCATTCATCGGGCAGTCCAGATCTTTTAGCATACTGAAAGATCTGGATTTGACGGCGGCAGATCGCGCTGTTTAGTAGTGATCTGCAGCCCGCACTCTGCCGTCCTACATGGGGATGAGCGATGGCATAGCAATCACTCTTCCCCATACCACAGAGGACATTGCTGCATGTAATAGCTGTGGTGTCCTCTGCTAGCTATTTGACGACTGCCGGGAGGGAAGCATTCCAGGACCATCGCTAGGGACTCTCAGAAGTGCCCAACTTAGTCACAGGTAATTGGAAGTTTCCATAGTTTATGTCTAACCCAGCACACTGGACATTGGTGGCCCTTCTGAAGATGTTTAACTTCTCCAAGAGAGATCAGTTCTGATCTGATCAGTTATCATTGGATTTAAGTCTTGGGGCCCACAGTTCTGGGAAGCATTGTGGCGCCAACCCATGGACCACTCCCATTTCATCCTCAGAACCTTTCTGTAGCTTTGCATCCAGCCCGTTTACCAAGGAGGAACGCATGACATTTGTGTCCAGTCCCCGGCAAGTCCTAAGGAAGCCTTGATTGTGGTTGGGCAAGTAATTCTGCTGTGGTCGGGCCCAAGCTTTTTATGGCTTGGTCCATACTCAACCCCATGTGTAGAAAGGTTGAGGTCAGTTTGTAGGTTCTCAATAAGACGGTGGTGTCTTCTTAACACAGTAGTTTGGAGGCTCTGGTTTGGAATTCCCCCTAAATACTGTTTGGAGAAATCTGTAGAAGGTCCGGTCCTGACCATGTAATCGCGCAGCAGTGTGCGCGCTGAGGAACGAGGCTTCTGACAGTTCTGCATAAATGAGTCTTGTCGCGGCCTCCAGAACACATCACCCTTTTGTTTTAACAACGCGTCTACATATATTTTGCATTTCATTAGAGGAACACACGTATTCGGGGAGTTTGGATGGAACCTTTTAACACTGGTAATTGTATGTGTTCATTGGAGGAGTCGGAGGTCGTCTGCAAATGCTAAACAGGCTTAAGAAGAGTCACCGGGTCTATGTGACATTTGTGTAATTGGTCAAAAAATATATCATAAAATCTGAGCGTTTAATTCCAGAAAGAACTTTGTGACTTTCACACCGACGAGTCAGAAAAGTTTTAGGGGGTTATTTACTAACAGAAATAAGTCTGTATTAGGTGTGTTTCTGGCGCAGATTCCGGCACAAAGGTTACATGAGTAACATACAGTTGCAAGAAAAAGTAGGTGAACCCTTTGGAATGATGTGGATTTCTGCACAAATTGGTCATAAAATGTGATCTGATCTTCATCTAAGTCACAACAATAGACAATCACAGTCTGCTTAACCTAATAACACACAAAGAGTTAAACGTTACCATGTTTTTATTGAACACACCATGTAAACATTCACAGTGCAGGTGGAGAAAGTATGTGAACCCCTAGACTAATGACATCTCCAAGAGCTAATTGGAGTGCGGTGTCAGCCAACTGGAGTCCAATCAATGAGATGAGATTGGAGGTGTTGGTCACAGCTGCCCTGCCCTATAATAAACACACACCAGTTCTGGGTTTACTTTTCACAAGAAGCATTGCCTGATGTGAATGATGCCTCGCACAAAAGAGCTCCCAGAAGACCTACGATTAAGAATTGTTGACTTGCATAAAGCTGGAAAGGGTTCATCAGTCCACGGTAAGACAAATGGTCTATAAATGGAGAAAGTCCAGCACTGCTGCTACTCTCCCTAGGAGCGGCCGTCCTGTAAAGATGACTGCAAGAGCACAGCGCAGACTGCTCTATGAGGTGAAGAAGAATCCTAGAGTGTCAGCTAAAGACTTACAAAAGTATCTGCCATATGCTAACATCCCTGTTAGTGAAACTACGATACGTAAAACACTAAACAAGAATGGATTTCATGGGAGGACACCACAGAGGAAGCCACTGCTGTCCAAAAAAAACGTTTGGTTGAAGTTATTGCTGCCAAAGGAAGTTCAACCAGTTATTAAATCCAAGGGTTCACATACTTTCTCCACCTGCACTGTGAATGTTTACATGGTGTGTTCAATAAAAACATGGTAACATTTAACTCTTTGTGTGTTATTAGGTTAAGCCGACTGTGATTGTCTATTGTTGTGACTTAGATGAAGATCAGATCACGTTTTATGACCAATTTGTGCAGAAATCCAGATCATTCCAAAGGGTTCACATACTTTTTCTTGCAACTGTATATGAATATATTGAATGTCTGACACGATGATTCTCCACTCTCGTCTGCTGCCGGCTGTTGTAATACAAACAGATAAGACCTGATGATCCCACCTTATAGTAAGCTCCCCACAGTATTGCTGAGGATCATTCCCGCTCCCCTTTATTCTAAGAATTGGTGGAGGTCCCAATTCACTGAGACAAACTTAAAATCACTGACTCGGTGCCTCTGTAGAAGCTCCATTGATTTCTATTGCGCTGTGCTGGGCATTTCACAGTAGGAGAGCAATGGAATCAGTGGAGCTTCCAAAGAAGAGCTGAGATTGATGTTCCAAGCTCCCTAAATCTATGTCCGGCTTCAAAGGGGTTCAGTAAAAAGCAGGAGCCGTGGACGCAGCGAGGATCCCAACCTACAGCACGGTCGATTTTTCTTTTAATGTTTTGCAATGAAATTTCTTCCCTCTCATACAGAGAGGTCCTGTTGCTCGGATATAATAATGATGCATCGAGAAGCTCAGGATGAACACTTTTATAAATGCCAAATAAAATAGAAAAGCCCTACTGCAAGATGCACTGGATTGAAATAAATCATAGAATTTCTACAACTTTCTAATAGACTTTGTCTTTTAATTCTTTACCGATTTCAAGATACAAGTTCATAGTCAATGAATAGAAATGCACTTGTTTCCATTCAGAATCTGTAATCCTGTGCATAGCTCCGGCATTAGCGACCTCCAGCACTCCCAAGCTGCAGGGAAACTACAACTCCCAGCATGTATGCTTGCTAGGCTATTTTTAAAACTCCAATAGAAGTGAATAGGCTGTCCTTAAAATTCTCATAGAAGTGAATGGTGTATGCTGGGAGTTGTAGTTTCAGAACATTTGGAGTACTACGGTAGGTTGCTGAGCCCTTTATATTGCTAGTCCTGCTCTCATCTGAAAAGTGGATACAAGTGCGTCTAATCTAGACATTGTCTGTGATATAGAGCAAATTTGGAAAAAAGTTTTCATACCCTTTACTTTTTTCACATATGATTTCTGCCCTGAATCCCCCATAATAATAAAGGGACAACAGAAAGTTAGAAATCTTCCTTAATTAATCAAAAAGGAAAAACTAAAATCTTTCATTGACATAAGTATTCAGCCCCTTTACTCAGGACATAAGTCTACAGACCCTTTTTTTAGGGACATAAGTCTTCACCCCCATTTGGCAGTGATTCCAGCCTCTAGTCTTCTTGGAGATGAGGCCACAAGGTTTACACCTGGATTTTAGGGGTTCTCTACCATTCTTCTCTGCAGATCCTCTCCAGCTCTGTCAGGATGGACTGGGGCCGTCGGTGGACAGCCATTTTCAGGTCTCTCTAGAGATGTTCCATTGGGTCCAGGGCTCCGGCTGTGGCCCCTCAAGGACATCCACAAAGTTGTCTCTCAGCCGCTCCTGTGTTGTCCTGGTCGTGTGCTTAGGGTCATTGTCTAGTTGGAAGGTGACCCTTCTGCCCAGTCTGAGGTCCAGAGGTCTGGATCAGGTTAGAATATCTCTGGACTTTGCTCCATTCAGCTTTCCCTCCACCCTGACCAGTCTCCCTGTCCCCTCAGCATGACACTGCCACCACCATGCTTCACTGTAGGGATGGTATTGGGCAGGTGATGAGCGGCGCCTGGTCTCCTCCAGACATGATGCTGCCCCCACCATGCTTCACTGTAGGGATGGTATTGGGCAGGTGATGAGCGGCTCCTGGTCTCCTCCAGACATGATGCTGCCACCACCATGCTTCACTGTAGGGATGGTATTGGGCAGGTGATGAGCGGCTCCTGGTCTCCTCCAGACATGATGCTGCCACCACCATGCTTCACTGTAGGCATGGTATTGGGCAGGTGATGAGCGGCGCCTGGTCTCCTCCAGACATGATGCTGCCACCACCATGCTTCACTGTAGGGATGGTATTGGGCAGGTGATGAGCGGCTCCTGGTCTCCTCCAGACATGATGCTGCCACCACCATGCTTCACTGTAGGGATGGTATCGGGCAGGTGATGAGCGGTGCCTGGTCTCCTCCAGACATGATGTTGCCACCACCATGCTTCACTGTAGGGATGGTATTGGGCAGGCGATGAGCGGCTCCTGGTCTCCTCCAGACATGATGCTGCCACCACCATGCTTCACTGTAGGGATGGTATTGGGCAGGCGATGAGCGGCGCCTGGTCTCCTCCAGACATGACGCTGCCACCACCATGCTTCACTGTAGGGATGGTATTGGGCAGGTGATGAGCGGCGCCTGGTTTCCTCCAGACATGATGCTGCCACCACCATGCTTCACTGTATGGATGGTATTGGGCGGGTGATAAGCAGCACCTGGTCTCCTCCAGACATGACGCTGCCACCACCATGCTTCACTGTATGGATGGTATTGGGCGGGTGATGAGCGACACCTGGTCTCCTCCAGACATGATGCTGCCCCCCACCATGCTTCACTGTAGGGATGGTATTGGGCAGGTGATGAGCGGTGCCGGTTTCCTCCAGACATGATGCTGCCCCCACCATGCTTCACTATAGGGATGTTATTGGGCAGGTGATGAGCGGCGCCTGGTTTCCTCCAGACATGATGCTGCCACCACCATGCTTCACTGTAGGAATGGTATTGGGCAGGTGATGAGCGGCGCCTGGTTTCCTCCAGACATGATGCTGCCACCACCACTGTAGGGATGGTATTGGGCAGGTGATGAGCGGTGCCTGGTTTCCTCCAGACATGATGCTGCCACCACCACTGTAGGGATGGTATTGGGCAGGTGATGAGCGGCGCCTGGTTTCCTCCAGACATGATGCTGCCACCACCATGTTTCACTGTAGGGATGGTATTGGGCAGGTGATGAGCGGCGCCTGGTTTCCTCCAGACATAATGCTTCTCATGGTTTGGTTTCTTCTCTGATGCTTTGTCAGCTGTGAGATCTTCTATAGACAGGGCTGTGTCTGTACAAATCAGGTCCAATCCACAGAATTTACCACAGGTGACTCCAGTCAAGCTATAGACACATTTCAGAGATGATCCAGAGAAATGGGAGGCCTCAGAGCGAAATGTCAAGTGTCATAGCAAAGGGGCTGAAGACTTATGTCCATGTCCATTTTTTAATTTGCAAACATTTGGGGGTACTGAGTGCAGATCAGAAAACTGGATTTTGAACGGGTCTGAAAACTTTCCGAACAGCCTGGATTGCAGATTGATACATTGTAGCAGAGGGGTGTTGTCTAGACTGGATACAATGTAACCACTTCTCAGCTGACAGCAGGACTAGCTATGTTTACTGCCTCTGAATGGAAACAAGAGTGTTCTCATTCACCAACAGCAAGCAAATTTTGAAAATGTTGAAATAATAAAGTTTATTAAAAAAGTTTTAGAACTTTCCGTTTGAACAGCAATGCTGACATCTCTTTACCATTTGGAGTTCGGGATCTCAGAAGGTCAGTAGCGTAATGTTGTTTTCTCCATACAATTTGAATATTAGACGTCGCTCTTAATTGCTGTAATGTCTCGCTCTTCGTTATCCGGTTATGTAACCTAATCAGGCTTATCACAGCCCATTAGTATGGAGAGCGGCTGATCCGTCCCCGCACTGAAGTGACAGGATTTTTTGTAACTATTAGATTTATTTGCTCCGTGTCTCGGCTTGGAGACGTGGCTCTCCGAATCTTTCTCTTTTAGCATATGTCAACATGAATTTTTGCTTTGAGCTTATTCCAAGAAGTGATTTTCATAGTGACATTCATGTCTCATTCAAATGCCATTATCCCTTTCCTTGTTTTGTCCTGTCATATTGTTTTATACAAATCTAGCAAATCAAGTCAGAGCCGGGTGTGTGGAGACGGAGGCTCTGTGTGATGGCTGGCTGGGATTGAAGGAGCACCTGTCATCTGCACTGTTGGAAATTATTAATAATGGCTAATTGAAGAAAAAAATAAATCTACATTAATATATATATTTTAAAATATTTTTTAAACAAAAAAAAACCTCCTAAAAGTTTCCATAACACTTAAAGGGATTGTCCAAGACACTCAAAAATGTTACAGAAGGGAATGCTCTAAAATAAATAAATAAATAAAAAGGTTTTACTCACCCTCTCAATCCCCACTGTTTTCTGCTCCGGTGATCCCAATGGTCTTTTGTTTCAGGTCTTGAGCAATGATGTCTCTGACTTCTCCCTGTGATCACTGCAATCATTGTCCTCATTGGTCAGTAGTAATGAGGTAGGTACAAGGCTCTTGCTTCAACAACCCAAGGTAGCCCACTGAGGCCTGCAATTGGCTGCAGCGATCACGTGAAGTAGTCAATGACATCATCGATGCAGCACCTAAAACGAAGACCACCGGGACCACCACTGGAATAGCAGGGGATTGAACAGATGAGTATTTTTTTATTTTTTTTTGTTTTTTTTTTATAGAGCATTCCTTCTGTACAATTGTTGTTGGACCCAGAAAACCCCTTTAAGATTCTGGAGTCTTATGGTGTTTCAGCAAACTCATTGGCGCCTGGTGAGTTTTCGGGCTTCGTTTCCTTCCATCATCAGCATGGTTATCCTCATTGTGGGTAATTTCCTACAAACGTGTAAATTTGCTGCAAGATATAGCAAGCAATTAGCATGAAGCCTGGATGAGATAATTAAGACCGGGCTCCGATAGGTTGCTGTGCGCCTCCACGCTGCTATAACCCCCTGCCAGGCGTAAGGCTTCTTCACAAGACTATATGCAGGCAGGTGATGAAGACAAGTTTAGTGAATGCAGATTCTCGTCTCGATCAGATAATGCGTAAATGGCTCCTATAGATTGTTTCCTTGTTAACTTTTGGTGGTCGATCCTTGGAGCTCATGAGCGATGTGCAGAGGATAAGCTCTAAGTGAACCTACTCTCAAAGTGACCTCTCGCTCACCAGACATGAACTTTGCATCATTCAAACATTTGACTATTGTTTTCCAGACAAGGTCTGTCCTTGGCCTCATGTTTATCCAATTCCTCTAATTATACAGAAGAAGACATTGCAGCCGTTAGTAAGATATCAGATTAGAGTTGGATGAATCTGATGGATTAGATAAAAACACAAGTCAATAGGGATGTGTCCCAGCTGAAGAGGCAACAATGTATCGCTTTGTATCAGGAGAACACAAGATAAGCTTCTGGGTGGGTGCTCCCTCCAAGCTTCTTCTTCTGTGTGGGTGCTCCCTCCAAGCTTCTTCTTCTGTGTGGGTGCTCCCTCCAAGCTTCTTCTTCTGTGTGGTGTGGGTGCTCCCTCCAAGCTTCTTCTTCTGTGTGGGTGCTCCCTCCAAGCTTCTTCTGGGTGGGTGCTCCCTCCAAGCTTCTTCTGAGTGGGTGCTCCCTCTCTATGGATGGAATAATCATTTTCTACCCGATAATTAGGTCCAGGTGACCAATGATGAGGAGTCAGAGCTATAAATTGTGGTTGTTTGTCAAAATCTGATGTATCTAATAGAATAATTAATGGACTGCTTTTTCAATTTTTGTCTCGGGCACCATCAAGGCTACGTGCTTCCCTAACCCTGGCCATAAAGTACTGAAGGAAGGGGGGCCAAAGCTGAACCCTTGTACCAGGGCCCATAAGGCTTTAGCTAGGCCCCTAGCCATGTATGAGTTTGTCCCCACTGGGTTCACCCAAAGGTGTGACCTGAAGCTCTTGGGCTCCAGTGCAAATACCATGACCACCCCCTCCCCAACTACCATGTGTCCAATATTATCCTCATGGTGTCTTATGGGGCAGATGGTCTTTGATCACTCTTATACACAGGGTCTTGGTGTGCCTCTTAACCTCCTATAGCTATGTACCTCCCGGACCCTGGTAGACCATAACTTGTCTAGCGGTCAATAGCCAGTAGCTGGCCCTGTATGGCCTCATCTATAAGGGGTTGGTTGTGCCGGCACATTCCTTTAAGAGAGTTCTCCATTTTAGGTGGAGCCACCTATCAGTTCAGAAAGCCATGCTTTTTGAAAGGAGTAGTCCAGGTAGAATGCATATATCCAGACATATTGCGGACGATAATCCCTCTTGAGAATAAAGAGCTCCAAACACTTTCCATCCTCGATGCGCCAAGTCAACACTGTCATTACGATGAAAGACATGGCAATTTGTAAACCCCATCTCTCCTGCTGCACGGCTCCTGAAGAATGTGAGACCTTAAGACCTGGAACGTGTGGAAAGAATGAGGACACTGAGATCAGCAGAAGAACGCGCTCGTCCTGCTACTCTGCCGCGCGGTATTAGGAGAATGGATTGCGGAGGTGTCATTTTCAGTTCCAATTACAATCTGGGTGGGAGAAGTCTTAGCCCAGAATTTTCCCTGCTTTCTGTCTTGATCATAAAAGAAACCATCCGAGGGCACAAAATGAATCCGCTCTCTGGAGACAAAATACAGGGAGAACGAGGTGAAAAAAAGCTCACGGGGCGAGTATGTACTTATATAGATTCTGACAACCCTGCAGAGGTTACAAGAGGAGCTGGCGCGCCAATTACATCCTGTAGAAACATTACAACGGATTTGTTACTGCATGACCCCGACTGGCAAAAAGTCAGAAGCGGGAGAGCGGGCGAGGCCAGGACGTCTATGGCAGGACATCATTCCATTACAGTTAACAAGCAGAGGCCCCGACAGCAAGAGGAGGTGACCTTGGGTGGACGTTCTGGAGCAACGCGTCCTGCTGCAGAATAACTGTGCTGTGAACTGTATAGGCCGAGCATAGCACACAGAGGGCCAGATCATTAGCTCAAGTCAGAATAATGGAGTGAAAAAGTCACAATATTTTTGCGTAACCGCTAAAACTGCACAAAAATTTGCGACTTTTATTGGCTCTGCGCTATGATCGCCAGTTTTCTGGAAGTGGGTGTGTTTTCTTATGTAAATGTATCTCTAGACATATTTATTATTGCGACAATTTAAAAAGTCGCTAAAAGTTGTGCAAAAAATTGCGCGAGTTGACTCCAGTGAGGACCATGCTTATCTTATGCGACTTTTTAATAGAACATGCGACTTTTTCGTAAAGACGTGCAACTTTTGTAAAGCTGCTTACTGACGGATAAACTGCTACCGTCAAACCACATTTATCACAGTATTAAAGGACCATTAATAAATCTGACTTAGCCAGAAGGGACTTTGGACATATGTAAAAGTGGAGTAAGATGTAAGTGTAATGATAAATCTGGATCTACAGTTGCAAGAAAAAGTATGTGAACCCTTTGGAATATGATCTGATCTTCATCTAAGTCACAACAATAGACAATCACAGTCGGCTTAAACTAATAACACAAAGCATTAAATGTTCCCATGTCTTTATTGAACACACCGTGTAAACATTCACAGCGCAGGTGGAAAAAGTATGTGAACCCTTGGATTTAATAACAGGTTGAACCTCCTTTGGCAGCAATAACTTCAACCAAACCTTTCCTGTAGTTGCAGATCAGATGTGCACAACGGTCAGGAGTAATTCTTGACCATTCCTCTTTACAGAACTGTTTCAGTTCAGCAATATCTTGGGATGTCTGGTGTGAATCGCTTTCTTGAGGTCCAGCCACAGCATCTCAATCGGGTTGAGGTCAGGACTCTGACTGGGCCGCTCCAGAAGGCGGATTCTCTTCTGTTTAAGCCATTCTGTTGTTGATTTACTTCTATGCTTTGGGTCGTTGTCCTGTTGCAACACCGATCTTCTGTTGAGCTTCAGCTGGTGGACAGATGGCCTTAAGTTCTCCTGCAAAATGTCTTGATAAACTTGGGAATTCATTTTTCCTTCCATGATAGCAATCCGTCCAGGCCCTGATGCAGCAAAGAAGCCCCAAACCATGATGCCCCCACCACCATACTTCACAGTTGGGATGAGGTTTTGATGTTGGTGTGCTGTGCCTCTTTTTCTCCACACACAGTGTTGTGTGTTTCTTCCAAACAACTCAACTTTGGTTTCATCTGTCCACAGAATATTTTGCCAGTGCTGCTGTGGAACATCCAGGTGCTCTTGTGCAAACTGTAAACGTGCAGCAATGTTTTTTTGGACAGCAGTGGCTTCCTCTGTGGTATCCTCCCATGAATTCCATTCTTGTTTAGTGTTTTACGTATCGTAGATTCGCTAACAGGGATGTCAGCATATGCCAGAGACTTGCAAGTCTTTAGCTGACACTATAGGATTCTTCTTCACCTCATTGAGCAGTCTGTGCTGTGCTCTTGCAGTCATCTTTACAGGACGGCCACTCCTAGGGAGAGTAGCAGCAGTGCTGAACTTTCTCCATTTATAGGCAATTTGTCTTACCGTGGACTGATGAACAGCAAGGCTTTTGGAGATACTTCTATAAACCTTTCCAGCTTTATGCAAGTCAACAATTCTTAATTGTAGGTCTTCTGAGAGCTCTTTTGTGCGAGGCATCGTTCACATCAGGCAATGCTTCTTGTGAAAAGCAAACCCAGAACTGGTGTGTTTTTATAGGGCAGGTCAGCTGTAACCACCACCTCCAATCTCATCTCATTGATTGGACTCCAGTTGGCTGACACCTCACTCCAATTAGCTCTTGGAGATGTCATTAGTCTAGGGGTTCACATACTTTTTCCACCTGCATTGTGAATGTTTACATGGTGTGTTAAATAGAAACATGGTAACATTTAATTCTTTGTGTGTTATTAGTTTAAGCAGACTGTGATTGTCTATTGTTGATGTTTGAGAAAGGCTCATAGTAGCCGAAACGCGTCACTTGCCTCCTGTATGTGACCATTAAAATACTTTAAAATTCGTACCACAGCGATTGCCGGTCCTCTCTGTGCAAGCATATTGTTGATGAAGATCAGATCACATTTTATGACCAATTTGTGCAGAAATCCATATCATTCCAAAGGATGCTGTATGTATCCTCAACTGTATCTATCTCATATCTATCTATCTGTCTCGTATATTATCTAATTATCTCGTATATTATCTATCTATTTCATATTATCTATATCTCTATCTATCTATCTATCTATCTATCTATCTATCTCATATATTATCTATCTATGGGGTCCAACCTGCCGCCCTCCAGCTGTTGCCAATTACAGTTTTCAGCATGCCTGGACAGCCTACAGCTATTAGGGCATGCTGGGAGTTGTAGTTTTGCAGCAGCTGGAGGGCCGCAGGTTGAGCACCCCTGATACAGAGCATGTCCTATTCTTGTCTGCAATCCCAGAAAAGAAGAGGCATTACTATATAACTTTTGGCCCCGTGAGGTCTGCAATTTGAGGATCGCAAAACACTTGAGGCCATCTGAATGAGCCCTAACTGTGGATTTTCTGGAGCTGCTACAATAAAGGATCTCGAGCGGTTTTAGCCGGCGGGTGGAGGATTTTACTATAATATCGCCCCTTGGGTGCAGGTATATGAATATTTGCAGACTCATTTTCAGATGTGGCTGGGGCAGTTTTTGTAAACTTTTCTGGAGCAGTCAGCAGTCTGGAGCATTTGGAGTATTACATGACGCCGCATGGGGTTCACAGTGCTTAGTGTCGCTGCCTCGAAGCTTTGGTGCTATGAGTTTGAATCCAATCATCTGCATGAAGCTTGTATTCTCTCCAGGACCGTGTAGATTTCCTCTGGGCGCCCCAGATTCTTTCTGCATTCAAAAAACTCAACTTCCCATGAAATTGGCCTTTGCTATATTTCTTTTGCCTCTGATGAAGTTCTACATAAAATGTTGGTTTTGTGCAGAAATTATTTTCTTGGAGACCAACTTAATATCGGCTTTAGTCACAAGGAAAGTTCCTCTATGAGAACGCCAGCCGTCGGTGTATAAACCCTTCATGCATTGTTCCTAGAGGTGTCCTAGTGTGAACATGCTCCAAGCCTGAGGTTTTTGTGCCTTAAATAAGCCTCAAGTGAAGTGAAGGCGGAGAGAGCACAATGTTCTATATATATGATGCCAAAATCTGTATGGAAAAAACTCTGTTGGTCCGTTCCGTGGCCCCGCAAAAACTATAAGTCTTGTCCTATTCTTGTCCGTTTTGCGGACAGTAATAGGCATTTCTATAATGGGCCGTCCCTTCCGTTTCGCAATTTGCGGAAGGCACACGGGCGGCATCCGTGTTTTGGGGATCCGCAAAAACATGGCACGGTTGTGTGAACAAGCCCCTACTCTGCTCCTTCTCTCCTTCATCCTCTACATCCTCCCTTCTTCTTCCTCTTTTTCTCTTCCTTCTCTTCCTCTGGTTCCTTTTCCTCTTTTACCTGGTCTTCCTTCTACTCAATGTCCGCCTCCTCTTTCTTTTCCTATGCTCCGCCATCTCTTCTCTCTTCCTCATCCGTCTAGTCCTTCTCATCTCTTCGCTTCTCTATCTTGCTTCTTTCTCCCTTCTCATTCTTTCGCTTCCTCCTACTTTGGCTTCTTTCTCTTTTCTTCTCTTTCTCTCTCTCCTTTCTGTTCTCTCTACCCTCTTTTTTTTCATCTTTGGCTCTTTTCTCTCTTTCACATCTCTCCTCTTTCCTCTTCTCTCTTCCTCATTTTTCTTAGTTCCCTCTTTATTCTTTCGCTTCCTCTACTGGGCTTCTTTTCTCTTCTTCTTCATTTTTCGCTTCCTCCTACTTCGTTCTTTCCTCTTTCTCTCATCTTTCGCTTCCTCTACTTTGGTTCTTTCTCTCTCATTCTCTTCTTCCTCCTCAACTTTGGCTTCTTTTCCTCTTCCTCCTACTTGTCTACCTCCTCTTCTTCGTCTTTTTTCCTCCTTTCGGCTCCTTTTTTCTCTATTTTCCCCCACTTCCTCCTCTTCTTCCTCCTCTTTCGCCCTTCACGACTTTTTCTTCTTCATCTTTTAATTCATTGCATTTGTTTTTCTTCTTTTATTGTTACTTTTCTTAATTTGTCAATGAATATTAAAATCTTTTTTTTTTCCATTTCTTTTCTTTTTCTCGGTGAATTGTTGGATAATTCAGACCCGATCCGAGAAATGTATGAAATAAAAGCTAAAAATAAAACCTGCTCCTCCTGATATCTTGCCTCCTGCTCAGTCCCAACATATCATCGAGGCGACATCAATAATGACACATCCATTAAGGACATGTCGTTTTTCCAGCAGAAATGTGGCATCGTAGCTTCGATTTCCATAGATTTCCTGTTTAACCCTTTGTGTGCTCTAGTTTTGACACCGTGCTTACTGTAGGTCTGTACTTTCATCGGAGCCAACGCAGGAAAGTCTTGAGCTGCGGCCCCAAGAGGCATCTGGGATTTTAGCTTCATCTATAGAAGGAAATCGTAATTTTCTACCAGGCCCTGAATTTTTTATAAATTCTTCTGCTGCACGAGTCCTCTACGTGTCCAACGTCTATCTGCCGCCATCTGTGTTATCCTAATCAGTGCGTTGCTAGGTGCTTAGCGCGCTAGTTACCAATTTTGCTTGAATAAATCTTAAAATATGAAGGCAGCTTTATTCCTGCTTAGTAAGGTGAGAAGAAGGTCATCATAAGAGGAGCAGCTGCGATGGTTGTCTCTCCCGCCTCATACGAGCAGCCGAGGTGCCATCCAGATTACGACAAATAAAATGAAATGCGTGCAGAATTCAGTCATGGGACCGAAATAGCGGCAGGTTAATAATACATCCTGCTAGAGAGAATTAGACTCCAGATACCGGCCTCCACCGCTAATGGCCCAGCTCCGGCAGCCATGTTGCTCTTCTGTAGACCTGTAGACGTTTAATTCTTACAGTCAATGAAATGAGCAAAAACTTTATGTTCTAGAATGTTGAGTAACTTTGTGTTATTTTTCGTGTATACACTAGTCACATCTAAAGCTGCATTCACCATTGGAATCTTATTAGAAACACCTTCTAGCAGCTTCCATAGCGCTGGAGAAGGAGGCCCTTCTGTCACCATACATGGAGAATATGCCATCTCGTAAATCACCTTCTGGTGCCTGGACGACATGAGGGCTTTGCTTTCTGAATGCTAAAAGGTATCATGGGGCCCATAACCTATTGTGGCACAAGGGCCCCTCTTGCTGTGTCTGAAGGTTTAGATTCTTCCCCAGAAGGCCACAACTTTGGCCATAAAGACTATAAAGCCCAGAATGATCATCAGGAGACATACTGTGTACAGACACTGGTGCAGCAGGGGGTTCAGTGGGGATGGAGCTCAGACTAATTCTAAACGTTGGTCTGGATGTGACTGGAGTGTATTACAAATGCTTTACTAATTGAGAACATTTCCTATGGCTGGAAAGTGTGTGAATAGAGAAGAAAGGGGCCCCACTGTAAATTGGGCCCCCCTTCTGGTGCTACGAGGGGGTGATGAGCAGTGTGAAGGTACAGATCTCTAAGAGTGTTGAGCAAATTGAAGCATCCAAAGTGGCAATTCGGTCCGAATTTAGGAAAAATTTGATTCAACACAAATCCGAATTTCCTTGCGCTTCGTGGTAATGAATCAGTTTTTCCTAAAATGGCGGCTGCATGTGTTACCAAGTGAAAGTAAGAAGCCCGGGAACGGGAGATCACCCATAATGCCATGCAGCCGGCCAATCCGTAGATAGCTACCCCCTGTAATGTCACAGCCCTATAAAACCCTGATCCCGCGCGGTCTCCGCCATTGTCCGTTGAGCTGAGCATAGGGATAGATGAGCTATGGACAGTGCTGCTGCAATAATCCAGCGGCCATGTTTGATCCAGCCACCATGTTCGGTCATCTGGTCATAACCCTAAGAATTTTAAAAGCAAAATACCACTAGGTTCATAGTCGGGAGAGATACCGGACCTTATGGAGGATTATGATCATCCCTGTTGTGGATCCCTCAATTTTATTGCTTTGAGGAAGGTTTTCCTGCCTCGGTGCTGTGTCCCATCTCTGGTACCATCACCCAGGAGAACAGAGGCTGCTGCATGCACCCTCCGGCTTCCCCGAAACTACTGTGGTCCATCCAAAGTCATAGTTGATAAAAGTCGGAGAACCAATCCTGATCTGAATGATACATTGTAACATTCTTTTTTAGTGGATACAAAGTATACAAGGAACCATTTGAGGAGGGATCCACATGGGATAATGGTCATCCGTGTTGTGGATCCTTAAATTTTATTGCTTTGAGGAAGGTTTTCCCGCGTCAATGTTGTGTCCAATCCCTGGTACCATCACCCAGGAGGACAGAGGCTGCTGCATGCACGCTCCGGCTTCCCCGATCTCTGTAGCTGGAGCACACCCGGATGGCCACTGACTCTTCACCATGTTCACATGTTCTCCTTCCTATAAAGGTGACACATTTCGAATCACTACTGCATGCTCCCTGTGGCTTCTCGTCCACTTTGTGAGGTCTTCCATTAGTAGTTAAAATCAATGGGAAACTACTGTGGTCCATCCAAAGTCATAGCTGATAAAAGTCAGAAAACCAGTCCTGATCTGAATGATACATTGTAACATTCCTTTTTAGTGGATACAATTATACAAGGAACCATTTGGCTTTGGGGAAGCACAAGTTCCAGCAGTCCTCTTTCTTTCCTTGTAAAGATTTTAAGACCAATTACATTGTATGATTAAAAAATAAAAAAAAATTGGCCATATTTGCACTGTATTGCACATGCAGAGGCTGTAATCTCCCCCGGACCTAGTCCTGCTGCTCATATAGATATAGGGCTCATGCACACAGCTGTAAGTGTTTGAGGTCCGCAAGTCGCGGGTCCCCACAACAGGGATCCCGGCCGAGCGCATGTCGCCATTTATTGTATAACTTCTGTAGCAATGTCCTATCCTTGTCTGCAAAATGGAGGACAGGGTTCTATTTTTTGGCAGGGACAGAACGCGAAATGCTGTCCGAATCTTTTGCGGCCCCGTTGCTAGGTATGGGTCCACATCTGATATGCCAACAGTGCGGAAGGAAGATATGGCCGTGTGCATGGGGCCTAAGACATAGCTCTGATACATTGTAACAAATTGGGCACCTGAATGATCAGGACTCGGGACCAGTTTTAAGTCACGGAAATGTGAATGGTAAATATTTACATTCCCCGAAAGCAAGCAGAGCTGCTGAAAATAAGGTGTTGAGACCCCAAATATATAAGAAAGCTCCAGACGAAGGTCCACCGAAACGCGTGTCGGGGCTGGCGCCATCCCAGTGGAGACACATAATGGGTAAATAGACTCTGTTTATTGTATGAGATGGTTATATGCACTTTAGTGTTATGCAGTATGTACTATGTATCGCCATTTGTGTCTCCTGTTGCGGATCTCGCCTTTCTCCTGCACTTGGTTTTACGTCTGGATTGTCATTTGTAAGTTGTGTTAGTAAATTATACTTAGATTTCATGCGGCCTGGCAATCTGTATTGGCACCTAGGTTTATACTTGGATTGTGTCCTGTATGGATGGTTGTTTCATTCATCCATTTATTGTTGATTTATGTTTTTTTTTGTTTTTTTTTTGTATATAAGAAGCTGCAGAATTTCCGGGACACCCGTTATCCTCTCGGGTGCAGCGGTGGTGACGTGATTCCCGCCGTTAACCGTTTAATCAGCTGGATCCATTTGACTGTCTCATTATTGCTGTTTTCCTCGGTTGCAGAATATAAAGTTGTATCTGTGAAGGAAATGTCAGGCACTTTATATCTCTTATGAGCGGATTATCGCTGATACCCAGAGAATTACAGCCCAGAAACATGACATTTTCCCATTTCTTCAATTGTAAAGAGGTCACAGCGTGTTTTGGAAATGCACTTGAAGGAATATTCCGGGGGGGGCCCTTAGATTTTCACTTCTAGATGATAGGAAGTAGCACAACAGACTCATCTCACCAGTTCTAACACACGGCTCCAGCACTGTGCGGAAGGGACCTGTAGCTGCGTTCATCCTGAGCCTCCTGGTTCACGAACAGCATGCATTAGCCACTAGCTGGGATGTCACTCTGCATTTCAGTACTGGTTTATTTGTAACCCGTCTGTATGTTAAGGTGGATGAGAATTGCTTGTGCAAACGATGCCCCAAAGCGCGGGCGTTTCTGTGAGGTTTTGTGGTTGCGTCTGGCAGGGCTTAACATGCTTTGAATGGGTATTCGGAACAAATGTGAGTTATGAGGACGGTGGCGCGATCCTCGATTGTCTTGGTGCATGTGTTAGCCATGCAGTTCTGTCATCCTGACTTGGCTTGATCAGGAAGAGAATTCCAGGACTGCGGTGAAGACTGACACATAGATGCGCACAGCTGTACGAGGAGCATAGATAGTCGCTGGATAGTAATGCATATTCATAACCCATCTGAGGTCTTTAGAAAGCTGAGTGACAACCCTTGTGGGCCCTGTAGGTCGTTTCCCTTCTCTCGGGGGAGAATCAGCTCCTTACGATGACGGGGGAGCGGCGAGCGCCCTTCTAGAAGCGGAGGATTGTGTTCTCACACAATAATTCACGGCTCGGTGTAATATTGCCACATGACGGGTCTCACGTCCTGTCACACAGAGGGGACTCCATAGTGTCGGGGGACCTCTTTATTGAACCGGGCGACCCTCGTGGAAGGGTCTATGATAGGTCTGTTGCTAAGCAACAAAGATGACACAGAGAAATGTATCAATTTGGGCAAATTCCTCCATTTAACCCGAAGTCGACTTTCCCATTTGTGTCCTGTTCTCAGGCTTTAATGACTTTTCGGGGTCTCGGAACCTTTCAGACGATTTCCTCAATGTTGCTGCTTTTCTAATACTTTTAAGAAGCTGAGATTTTTAATTTTTTTTCCTTGCTTTGCAATTTGTGCCCCAAAGGGAATAGAATAGAAAAACCGAAAGCAATTACAGGAGGTGCCTCGTCTATGGGACTTTGTAGCTGAGAGAGGTTTTTTTTCAGTTGTTTTTGTATTTGCATTCAAAGCATTTTCTACGTGACCCTCCCGCTACCACCCTGATTAGGTAGGTCTGCGGTGTCCTACTTATCAGCAAGACTCCAGCTCACATGGGGCTGGAATTAAACATGAAAACTGAAGACAGCGAGGTAGATGTCACCTGCAGTCCTATGTAACACCTCATATAGCACCGTGATAACTCTCTGAGTACAGATAATGTAGTAGATGTCACATGCAGTCCTATGTAACACCACAGATAACACATTGATAACTCTCTGAGTACAGATAATATAGTAGATGTCACCTGCAGTCCTATGTAACACCACAGAAAACACAGTGATAACTCTCTGAGTACAGATAATGTAGTAGATGTCACCTGCAGTCCTATGTAACACCTCCGAGTACAGCAGATAATATGGTAGATGTTCTAAAATAAAAATAATGATAAAATGAATATATATATATAAAAAAGTATTTTATTAAAAATCTCCTGCCGTTTTGTGTATACAGATCCTGTGCAGATGATCTGGTCAAAAATCACATACAAGAGCGGTGTAGTCTGACCCTGCAGACACGTGTTACTGTCGTCCCTCTGCCTTATAGCACAAGGTGCCACTGAAGCAAATTCAAGTTGTTCACCTCTTTTTTTATTATGGTCATTTTTTACAAGGGATGTATAGTATTGGATCCTCGGGGGCGGAGTTATAGCTGTGTTTTTTTGTTACTGGTGGCGTATTTATTTAGCATTTGTTTCTTGTTTGGCTACATTGTCCCATTTTGTGATATTGTATCTTTTTGTTATAGGGCCACATATGATCCACATTTTTAGATTTTTTTTGCTCCAGATGTGGTCAATTCAAATCTATAGGAGTTGACTTGAGATGTTGCATTTTACCTCTTGGTGCGTGCAATTGATTATACGGACCCTGCGCCACTTAACCTTCTATAGGTTCCCAGGTAAAAGGCTAAAAACTACCTATAAGTGGCAGGGAACAGGTGACCGCTTCAGACCTGGGGCCCCATTGACGATGTACAAATCAGTAGCGCAGGGATAAGCCACGACATGCTTCCCCTGCCTCCTGTTGGGTTTGCTCATCGTTCCCATGTGCTGGGTAATGGCAGGACTCTGCAGATGGTTCAGGCATCTATAGTGCGAGTAGCTAGGAGATACAAATAGGGAGAAGGCAGCGCCACATGTGCGGCATCAGTTATTAAATGGCGGTTTTTAATAAAACACAAATGTGCTTATCAGATCGCGTTGTGAATAGCTTTTCTTGTTATTTACGATCCCGACCAGTAGGCGGTTTTATCCGTGGCTGCAGCCGTGGTCCTCTATGTAGCTCCAAGGCAAAAAACAGGCTCGACCAGGTGCTGGTAACTTTACATAGGACTGCAGGTTACAACTACTTCTTCTGGTAAGATTCAGTCAGGTGATGACTACTCGCCAGGTAACTGGAAAAAAAATATATTTTCGGATCACCTTTAGGCACTAGGTGCCAGGATATGGATTAAAGGAACATCAGCAGCGATGCGGCAGATTCACCATAATCTTTATTCACAGGGTTGTCAACGTGTTTCTGGGACGGAGCGTCCCCTTCATCAGGACAGTAATGGTAAGACATGCGCAGGGAAGCTTTATAAAGGCACATTTTTGGCGAGCTAATTGAGGAGGGGAGGTACACAGGTGTGTTTTACATAATTGAGTCTGCAGTTAGTATAGTACGGTAGTTTGTTGATGGTGGACAATAATAAAGGTACAATAAGGATACAAATGCTGATAAAATAAAATAAATATACAGGTAGTGATAAAGGTACTGTCACGGCCCCTCAGGTGACTGGTGTCAGGAGATCAGAGAGACTGGCTGAGCGTGGAGGAATCTAACAGCCTCCTTGATTTCTCTTTATTCAGTGTTGATAGGGTTAATGACCACTTCCCTTTTCTCAGCTGTTGCTCAGTGGTCATCACTTCTACCCTTTATAGTCTGACCCCACCCTTCTGACTATGCAGTAGATAGCTTTATTTGGGTTTGGCTGAGCTGGTGTGAGGTCGTCTGTGGTTTTCCTGTTCTTCCATCTCTACAGAAGTTAAGTGTCACATTTGTATGTATTTGTTATATTCCCTGTTGTTGTATCTGGGCCTGAGACAGAGACTTCTATTCGTCCATCTGGGGAGGAATGGGTTGTCTCTGGTCCTATACTTATTCCAGGGCCTTATAGGGAAATCGGGGCCTAGGTATCCTGCTTATGAATGTTCCTACCTTCAAGGTCTATTCATAGTGATAGGTAGTCAGGGCTCAGTTACTGTTCTCCTTCCCTCCTGTGTTCAGTGTGGAGCTCCCCCCCCCCCCCCACCTTGATCGTGACAGGTACAGTGCAGATAAAATAAACTAAAATTTGACAATACAATAGAAAGTAAATCCAATATGTACATGAATAAAGTACACACATCAATAATCGTGGATTGGCTAGTGGTATCGCATATCCACGGACTCTTGCGCCTCCTTACTTGGATATATGAATCCATTGATATGGATTACTTAGATATTCCATGAAATCCATATTAGACCATGTGTTGGATTGTAGTAATTGGGTAGTAGGTAAGGAATTAGGTAATATATATATACACACACACATTCATTTCGTTAAGACCACGCGGGGTGACTGTGTTTAGCTGGTAGATCCAATAGATCTCCCGCTTCTGAAGAAGATCAAATCTGTTGGATGGGTTGGGTGATCTTGATAGTATGTCTTTCTTTTTTTGGCACAGAGCCTCGATAGGCTGTGTTTTGCGTAGAGTTTTTGTATGTTGATTCAGACGGTAATGCCGCTCCTGGGTTGTACGCCCTACATTCTGGAGGCCGCATTCGCATTCAATCATATAGGTCACGTATGAGGACTGACAAGTCAGGTGATGTCTGATGTTAAAGGAGGTTTTGTTGGCATTCGAGGAAAAGGTTGTCTTTTTGTGTGTGATAGTGAAGCAGCGGAGACAGCGGGGAGTGTTGCACTTGTAACTCCCTAATTTTTGGGTGCCTTTGGGAGCGTGTCCCTTCTGGTGGTGCTTGGGTTTGCTTGGCGCCAATAGATTTCTGATGGTGGGGGCGCATCTGTATGTAATTTTAGAATTATTTGGGAGATATTTTTTTAAGGTGTGCGTCTTGTAGTAAAATGTGCCAATATTTTTGTAGAACTTGTAGAATGGTAGAAGTGGATCGGTTCCTGGCATTCTGTTTGTGTTAATTGCGAGCTCTTTTTATACGCGTCTTGTATTATATTGTTGGGGTATTGTTTTTTCGATAAATCTTTTTTCTAATATCTTTGCTTGTGGGACAAAATCCTTATGATTGGTACAGTTTCGCCTGATCCGTGTACACTGGCTGGACGGTATATTTTTAAGCCATTTTCAGTGTGGTGGAAGCTGGTGTAATGAATGGAACTATTAGTGTCGACAGAACAGAAACATAACATACCAGAAGGCAATTCATTGTCGGACACACCACCCCATGCTAACACTAATAAGGTTCGCAGAGGACACGCCCCTCATCAACACAGAAAACACACATCAATATCTCAGGGTAAGAAATTCCCCCAATCAACTCAACCAGAAGAGTCGATCCTTCACGAACCAGAAATATCATGAGCCCCGAAACATACACTAGACACAGAATCACGAGGATTCGGGGACAGCTAACCCCACACATCCCCTAAAGGGGGGGAATAAACATGACCACACTAAAAATATCTACCTACTACTAAATACCTACTACCCAATTACTACAAAATCCGCAAAACACGGATGGCGCCCGTGTGCCTTCCGCAATTTGCGGAACGGAACAGGAGGCCTATTATAGAAATGCCTATTCTTGTGCGCAAAATGGACATATTTGTGTGGGGCCACAGAACGGAGCAACGGACAGAGTGCTGTCCTCATCTTTTGCGGACCCATTGAAATGAATGCTTCCGTATACGGAACGCAAAATAAGTTCGTGTGAACGAGCCCTAATGTGGATTTAATGGAATATCTAAGTAAGGAGGCGCAAGAGTCCGTGGAGATGCGATACCGCTAGCCAATCCACGAGTATTGCTGGGTCTACTTTATTCATGTACATATCACGTTTACTTTCTATTGTATTGTCGAATTTTAGTTTATTTGATTTTAGTTTTGTTTTATCTGCTCTGCACCTTTATCACTACCTGCATATTTATTTTATTGTATCAGCATTTGTATCCTTATTGTACCTTTATTATTGTCCACCATCAGCAAACCACCGTACAATACTAACTGCAGACTCCGGCAATTAGGTAAAACACACCTGTGTACCTCCCCTCCCCCACTCCTCAATCAGCCCGCCAAAAATGTGCCTTTTTAAAGCTTCCCTGCGCATGTCTCACCATTACTGTCCTGATGGACGCTCCATCCCAGAAACGCGTTGACAACCCTGTGACTAAAGATCATCGTGAATCTACCGCATCGCTCATGATGTTCCTTTAATCCATATCCTGGCAGCGCCTACACTGATCCGAAAAAATAAATAAATTCCAATTACCTGGCGAGTAGCTAGGAAGTAGTCATCACCTGATGCAGGAGTTGTAACCTGCAGTCCTATGTAAAGTTACCAGCACCTGGTACAGATAATGGAATATACATCAGGTTATCACCTCAATGTAATTTTTGCATTCCTTGCTCGCAGTGACCCGGTGCCCAGTGGGCGATCGTATTTCCGTGGTGGCGTCTTTAGAATAATATCTCGGGCTGCACGTTTCTTGCTTTCTCTTGTTTTCTCTGGTTTGGGCGTTATCCAGGACCAAAAACTTTTCTTATTAAATCTGTAGAAAATGCTGCTGGTTGCGTCTTTAAACAATAAGTGCCAGTCGGTCTCCAGGCATGAAATGAAATCTCATCGTTAGACGCGGCGGCCAGACACACGGAGCGCGCCTGGTAAAGTGATCCCATGTGAGGAGGGAGAGAGAGCGCCACAGGGGGCTCCGAGCTATTCCTGAAAAAATCCCTAAAGAAGAGGTTTAGTTCCAGGTTTACAATGCAAATCGCTGGACTGAGAAGCCCATGACCAGCATCAGTAGCTGACCCATAGATGGTTCTCTCAGCCTGGAGCATTAAGTCCCCTCTGAGCACCATCATAGGGTCTCGAATCCTGGTCTGTTAGGCTCCATTCACACGTCTGCAAATGGGTCTGCATCCGTTCCGAAATGTTGCGCCTTGTGCAGCGAGGGAGCATGGCTTTGCGGGAAAGTGGGCATGGTCTAAATACTCACCTTTTCGCAAAATTTTTTACAAATTTTTTGAGGAAACAGTGCCAACCTATAGGCAGTGTAAACTTGGACTAGATAGGTTTTTTTGGCGCATGGACACATTTTTGGTGCACAGACAGAATTCTAGCGTAAAGGTGCATTTAGACGTACCAATTACCTTACAGATTATTAGGAATGACCGTTCCTGCAAACGATCGTCCCCAACAATCTACCCATCTGAATCTGCCGCCGATCCACCAATGAACCTGTTATCCTGCAAGTTGATCCAGAGTAAGGCAAAAGAAACCTGTGAGGAACATGTAAAAGCCAATTTTACTCATTTTGGGGGGGCGGTAGACCTTTGTAATTTAGGATGTAAGATTTTGAGACTGTGGTGGTTTCTTGATAGGTATTGAATTATTAATGTCCCTCCTTGTAGCCTTCATTGATCTCTTCTTTGTTTTCTTAGGTCCAGTGTTCGAAGCATAATTCTGGAGATGGACTTACTATCGGCAACGTGCGTCTTGGCAGTTTTGGTAGCTTGTATTGTCTACGAGTCTGGTGCTCAGGAACAGAATTACATCATCAGAGAAGAACAGGGTGAAAACATATCCATTGGGAACTTGTTGAGGGACCTTAATCTGACATTGGACCCTGACATAGCTCTCTCCACCCCTCTCCAGTTCAAACTGGTCTACAAGACTGGAGATGTTCCTCTGGTGCGGGTTGAAGAGAACACCGGTGAGATCTTCACCACCTCAAATCGGATAGATCGAGAAAAGCTTTGTGCCGGCATCTTTACGGAGAACAAATGCTTTTATGAGGTGGAAGTGGCTGTGCTTCCAGACGAGGTCTTCAGATTGGTCAAGATCCGCTTCTTGATCGAAGACATCAACGACAACGCCCCTCTGTTCCCGTCTACAGTCATCAATATATCCATTCCAGAAAACACAGCCGTCAACTCTAGATATTCTGTACCATCTGCCATTGATCCTGATGTGGGCAAGAATGGAATTCAAAACTACGACCTCCTCAAGGTGTGTACTTACCTCCAGCATAAAGTGTGATGTTCTGTAACAGTAGGTAACAGAAAATAAATCTGTTCTGTAAATATACGTTTCCTTACCCTCAACATAAAGTAACATAAGTAGCTGATGTATAGGGAGCTGTTTGCAAGGCTTTAGCAACATCTATCTCATATCTATCTATCTATCTCATATATACAATATCTATCTATCCATCTATCTATCTAATATCTATCTAATATCTATCTATCTAATATCTATCTATCTCATATCTATCTATATATCTATCTATCTATCTAATATCTATCTATCTAATATCTATCTATCTATCTCATATATATCTCTCTATCTATCTCATATCTATCTAATATCTATCTATCTATCTATCTCATATCTATCTCATATCTATCTCATATCTATCTATCTCATATCATATCTATCTATCTCATATCTATCTATCTCATATCTATCTATCTATCTATCTCATATCTATCTCATATCTATCTATCTATCTAATATCTATCTATCTAATATCTATCTCATATCTATCTATCTATCTATCTATCTATCTCATATCTGTCTAATATCTATCTATCTATCTCATATCTATCTATCTCATATCTATCTATCTCATATCTATCTATCTATCTCATATCTATCTATCTATCTATCTCATATCTATCTATCTATCTATCTATCTCATATCTATCTATTAATCTCATGTCTATCTCCCATCTATCTTTCAATCATTATCTATCTCATATCTATCTATCTATATCTTCCTCACTGCGCCTGCGCTGTTCAGTAGGATTTCCCCAGCGCACAGGGCCGGCAGGGAGGGGGTGAACGCTGCCTGGCCCTGTCAATCTAGTCTAGCAGGGCGTGGCCAGAGTTGAGAGAACGGAGCCTCTAGGAGCAGGGGCAACGCCCCCCCTGCACCTAGAGGCGAATTGGCATATTATAAAAGGTATATTTCTGGAGTAACGGGGGCATAGATACAAGTAGGAATAGGCTAGTTAGGTTCAGGTGACATTAGCTAGTTTATTAGGGTTAATTCTGGTGACAGGTTCCCTTTAACTGCAGATTTAACGTAAAGGACTTTTACAAAGTGTTTCTTAATTATTTGCCAATATGTAGACTTGAAATCACCGCTATTTAGTATACATGAGGGATATTAATGAAGCCTTTAATTAATTAGCTTTAAATGAGCTAAAGCGAAAGCTTGCATAAAGTATAAACACACATTTGTCTCCATCTTATTCATTGTAAGTTTGGGATTTTCTGCGGCGTTGGTTTCTGAAACGATGACCTAGATGAGGACTGGGCACTACAGAGCCATTAGCAGCTGGTCCTCCTACAGTACGGCCGCGGGAGTCGCTGACCGTGCATAATAATCATGTCTGCCGCTAACACGTGCCCGGAAAATAGGAAATCTTGGGCTTCTGACTGAGGCCTCTTAAAGCAAAGGCCAAAAAGCAGTCAGCAGTGTCACATAGTATGTGCTGGAGGAGGCAGATCTACACGCCAGCAGTGGACTGCACAGAAGGGAGTCACACAGGATATACAAAAATCTATTTCTAAAATATAAAAACATATTATGGTGCGAAATCCATTTTCTATAATACAGAGCTCCAAATCCCCTCTATAGACAGAGAATTGCTCGAAATACATTGTTATAACCCATAGCCTCCACTAGGGGCAGCATACAACCTAGGCTTTTATGACTGCATGTGCATAGTATGCCATAAGCTTCTGAGCGCCCTCTAGTGGTGGTGTCAGGCAGCCAGGATTTTATTCTACCTCCTAGCAGGGTACTTGGAGCTTTGTGTCACAAAGCTTTAATCTTTTAAAAAAAAAGGGGGAAAAAATCCAGAAATTAAAACTCTTTTTGCTTCACCTAAACACAACAAAATGCAATAAATTGTCAGAACATCTCGTGGTACGGATAGTAGACTATTTGAAGCATCGTTTTTTTTTTCTGAGATGTTTGCTTTGTATTTGCTGACAATACCTGACCTATATTACAACTGATAATGATGGTCTCATTAGTCTGTGTTCTCACCAGGTTGTACACAGATAAATTATTAACTATTTCTTAGCTTTATGGATTCTATTTCTGTTCTATTTCTGTTTCATTTATTCTGCCTTGAGGTCCAAGCACCATGTAATAACGAATGACCAAAGGCAAAGGCTCACTTAAAGATAGATGTATACAGGATGCAGTCGTCGTCTCCTCTGTCAGCACTGAGATACTGAAAGCAACAAATACACATAAAAGAGCAACACAGTAAACCCAGAAATGGTTTATTAATTAAGTGTTGTTAAATAACTCAGATAGAACTAATGTACATAAAAAAGTTGTGTCACTTGGTAAAAACATTACTTTCTTCTGGGACTAGCGCCCCCACCTATCCCTTGGTGGAACTTGATGGACTTGTCTTTTTTTTCAACCGTATTAACTATGTAACATAAACTGTACTACACTCCAGAGCTGCACTCACTATTCTGCTGGTGCAGTCACTGTGTACATACATTACTTATCCTGTACTGATCCTAAGTTACATCCTGTATTATACCCCAGAGCTGCACTCACTATTCTGCTGGTGCAGTCACTGTGTACATACATTACTTATCCTGTACTGATCCTGAGTTACATCCTGTATTATACCCCAGAGATGCACTCACTATTCTGCTGCTAGAGTCACTGTGTACATACATCACTTATCCTGTACTGGTCCTGAGTTACATCCTGTATTATACTCCAGAGCTGCACTCACTATTCTGCTGGTGCAGTCACGGTGTACATACATTACTTATCCTGTACTGATCCTGAGTTACATCCTGTATTATACTCCAGAGCTGCACTCCCTATTCTGCTGGTGCAGTCACTGTGTACATACATTACATTACTTATCCTGTACTGATCCTGAGTTACATCCTGTATTATACTCCAGAGCTGCAATCACTATTCTGCTGGTGCAGTCACTGTGTACATACATTACATTACTTATCCTGTACTGATCCTGGGTTACATCCTGTATTATACTCCAGAGCTGCACTCACTATTCTGCTGGTGCAGTCACTGTGCACATACATTACTTATCCTGTACTGATCCTGAGTTACATCCTGTATTTTACTCCAGAGCTGCACTCACTATTCTGCTGGTGCAGTCACTGTGTACATGCATCATTTATCCTGTACTGATCCTGAGTTATATCCTGTATTATACTCCAGAGCTGCACTCACTATTCTGCTGGTGCAGTCACTGTGTACAGACATTACTTATCCTGTACTGATCCTGAGTTACATCCTGTATTATACTTCAGAGCTGCACTCACCATTCTGCTGTACTGATCCTGAGTTACATCCTGAATTATACTCCAGAGCTGCACTCACTATTCTGCTGGTGCAGTCACTGTGTACATGTAATGTATGTACACAGTGACCTAAATAATGGCTCTTTTGATAAGTGCAACTTTTGCAAAAGTTGCAAAAAAGTTGCAACCTATGCCAGGCAACCTCCTGGTCTACCTTAACACATATACATTACACTCACGGCAAAAATATTATTAATGTGCACCATTTCATAAATTTGGCGCAGGTCCACAAAACAAAGCAGAATTAAAACTGACACAAAAACAACTGCAAGCGATAAATGTCCCCAAAGTGCTTTCACTCAAGCTACATCATAGAGAACATAGCACCTCTTGGTAAAGGTGGAATTTTTAGCAGTTAATTTAGCACAACAGGTGTGTGAATGTTCCATTATCCAACCTTGTACTCTGGGTATTAATAAAAGGGGAGGGGCCGTGACCATCTCTTGTTCATTTGCATAAAATAGGTTGTAATAATGATTCCAGGAGCAGAGGTAATCTCAGCAATAAAAACATATCATGGCTATAGATTAATAGAAAAGGGAATGACTGTTTGCAGCAAGCGGTAAAATAGATGCAGAAATTCTGCTGATTCTGGCCCTAATTTTCTAGTAAATGGGTAAAATAATCCTGATTAGAGAAATATTACCAGTTAATACTCTGCTGGTGCACAGTGTTCCGGTCTTTTATGTCGCTATTACACCAGTGGAAAAGATTTTTATGAACAGATTAGGTTTAAATGTGCTAAATAAAAGAAAGTTATTGATCAAGTACAGGATTTCTAATCATCTGCTGTATTTACTGGCGCTGGCGGGTGCGGACAATATGAAGGTCCATTCTACTACTAGGAGTCCAAGAAATGTATCTGCAGATTAAAGTCAGAGAGGAAAATGTAGACTTAGAGCAATAAACAAACCTCAACATACACAGTCCTATTATATCCTGCATGTACACATTCAACTTATCTCACAATTATGTACAAGAAAATAACTGCTATAATACTGCTCCTATGTACAAGTATATAACTACTATAATACTGCCTCCTATGTACAAGTATATAACTACTATAATACTGCCTCCTATGTACAAGTATATAACTACTATAATACTGCTCCTATGTACAAGAAAATAACTGCTATAATACTGCTCCTATGTACAAGTATATAACTACTACTATAATACTGCCTCCTATGTACAAGAAAATAACTGCTATAATACTGCTCCTATGTACAAGTATATAACTACTACTATAATACTGCCTCCTATGTACAAGTATATAACTACTATAATACTGCTCCTATGTACAAGAAAATAACTGCTATAATACTGCCTCCTATGTACAAGTATATAACTACTATAATACTGCTCCTATGTACAAGAAAATAACTGCTATAATACTGCTCCTATGTACAAGTATATAACTACTACTATAATACTGCCTCCTATGTACAAGAAAATAACTGCTATAATACTGCTCCTATGTACAAGTATATAACTACTACTATAATACTGCCTCCTATGTACAAGTATATAACTACTATAATACTGCTCCTATGTACAAGAAAATAACTGCTATAATACTGCCTCCTATGTACAAGTATATAACTACTATAATACTGCTCCTATGTACTATAATACTGCCTCCTATGTACAAGTATATAACTACTATAATACTGCCTCCTATGTACAAGAATATAACTACTATAATACTGCCTCCTATGTACAAGAATATAACTACTATAATACTGCTCCTATGTACAAGAATATAACTACTATAATACTGATCCTATGTACAAGAATATAACTACTATAATACTGCTCCTATGTACAAGAATATAACTACTATAATACTGCTCCTATGTACAAGAATATAACTACTATAATACTGCCTCCTATGTACAAGAATATAACTACTATAATACTGCTCCTATGTACAAGAATATAACTACTATAATACTGCTCCTATGTACAAGAATATAACTACTATAATACTGATCCTATGTACAAGAATATAACTACTATAATACTGCTCCTATGTACAAGAATATAACTACTATAATACTGCTCCTATGTACAAGAATATAACTACTATAATACTGCCTCCTATGTACAAGAATATAACTACTATAATACTGATCCTATGTACAAGAATATAACTACTATAATACTGATCCTATGTACAAGAATATAACTACTATAATACAGCCTCCTATGTACAAGAATATAACTACTATAATACTGTTCCTATGTACAAGAATATAACTACTATAATACTGCTCCTATGTACAAGAATATAACTACTATAATACTGCTTCTATGTAAAAGAATATAATTACTATAATACTGCTCCTATGTACAAGAATATAACTGCTATAATACTGCCTCCTATGTACAAGAATATAACTACTATAATATTGCCCCTATGTATAGGAAAATTACTATAATACTGCTCCTATGTACAAGAATATAACTACTATAATACTGCTCCTATGTACAAAAATATATAACTACTATAATACTGCCTCCTATGTACAAGAATATAACTACTATAATACTGCTCCTATGTACAAGAATATAACTACTATAATACTGCCTCCTATGTACCAGAATATAACTACTATAATACTGCTCCTATGTACTAGAATATAACTACTATAATACTGCTCCTATGTACAAGAATATAACTACTATAATACTGCCTCCTATGTACAAGAATATAACTACTATAATACTGCCTCCTATGTACAAGAATATAACTACTATAATACTGCTCCTATGTACAAGAATATAACTACTATAATACTGCTACTATGTACTAGAATATAACTACTATAATACTGCTCCTATGTGCTAGAATATAGCTACTATAATACTGCTCCTATGTACAAGAATATAACTACTATTATACTGCTCCTATGTACAAGAATATAACTACTATAATACTGCTCCTATGTACAAGAATATAACTACTATAATACTGCTACTATGTACTAGAATATAACTACTATAATACAGCCTCCTATGTACAAGAATATAACTACTATAATACTGCTCCAATGTACAACAATATAACTACTATAATACAGCCTCCTATGTACAAGAATATAACTACTATAATACTGTTCCTATGTACAAGAATATAACTACTATAATACTGCCCCTATGTATAGGAAAATAACTACTATAATACTACTCCTATGTACAAGAATATAACTACTATAATACTGCTACTATGTACTAGAATATAACTACTATAATACTGCTCCTATGTATAAGAATATAATTACTATAATACTGCTCCTATGTACAAGAATATAACTGCTATAATACTGCCTCCTATGTACAAGAATATAACTACTATAATATTGCCCCTATGTATAGGAAAATTACTATAATACTACTCCTATGTACAAGAATATAACTACTATAATACTGCTACTATGTACTAGAATATAACTACTATAATACTGCTCCTATGTATAAGAATATAATTACTATAATACTGCTCCTATGTATAAGAATATAACTACTATAATACTTCCTCCTATGTACAAGAATATAACTACTATAATACTGCTACTATGTACAAGAATATAACTACTATAATACTGCTCCTATGTACAAGAATATAACTACTATAATACTGCCCCTATGCATTAGAATATAAGTTCTACAATGTTTGCTATTCATAAGATTTGAATGACATTTCTAGATTTGATTTGCTGCCAGGCAGGCCTGTTGTGCCCCTGTGCGGTGTATGTGGCAGTACAGTACGGTGTGGGCTCATGTATGAAGAGCTGTATTTAGTTTCTGTGCTGCAGTTCTCTCTGCAGAGCAGCTCTCTTATTTTGACTCATGTGCCACCTCTCGTGGGTATAACAATGGGTTGAGAAGTGTACTGGCAGCTGCCATGGAAATCTTGGCTTGTATACAATGAAGCTGCCCTCAGCAGGCGGCACTATGGCAGAGGGTGCGCAGCGCGGGCGCCTGTAGCCTCACTTTGGCTCCTGAGCAGGAACAGCTGGAAAGTTCTGAAGTTTAGTGATCACCGTCACATTACTATAGATGTGGAAAATGAATGATCCGTTTCAGATTTGTTTAAAAAAAATACGGAAGGACTGCACTGGAGGAAAGCACTAGTCCATTGATGTGTGGGATCTGCTTCCAGTTATGACCCAGTGATCTGATGAGGTCATGTAAAGTATGGTGGAGGCTGAGTCGATGATCTGATATGGTCATGTAAAGTATGGTGGAGAGTTATCCAGTGATCAGATATAGTCATGTAAAGTATGGGGGAGAGTTACCTGTGATCTGATGAGTAGTGTTGATTGCAAATATTCGAATTGCAAATTTTAATCGCGATTATCGCCTCTTCGAGAACTTGCGAAGATGTAGAATATAGTGATATATATTTGTAATTTAGAATATTCTAGATTTTTTTCATCAGTGACCTCCCTTCTTGATTGTGGGCCAATGAGAAGGCTGCAATGTCTTTGTCAGAGCTTAGCAACATCCCTAGCAACCAATAGGAAAGATGCCCCTCCCCCTTACTATATAAGAACCTCCCAGCAGCCCTTGTACGCAGTATTCTGCAGATCTGAGAGAGAGCAGAGACATTGCTGAGCTCTGTGCTTTCCTGTGTCATTACATTAGATAGATAGCTTATATATATATAATACAGATAGTGGGAGACAGTCAGTGTAGGTTAGATCCTTGGTGCGGCGCTCCGGTCGGGTCTATCTTTCCAGTAGTATACAGACAGATGTACAGCTGGTGAATCCTCACTTCACTGTATGTAATTTATCTCCTTACAGGACAGAAGATAACATTGTATCTGGATCTGTGAGGCCACGCCCCTGAGGCCACGCCCCAATTATTTCTCTGGTGCAGTTTAGATGCTTTACCCTATGGCCTTTACATTAGCGTCTTCAGATCCAAAGATGATTAAAAACAGAGCTCCCCTTTAAATCTCAACTTTTCCGAGCAGATATTTCTAAGGCTTCGGTTTTCCCAGAGACGGTGACGTTTTTCTTTTCATCAGTGCCTGCCCGCCATCCTAACATCTCCGGACCCTTCACCAGCGACGTGATGATGAATCGCTGCGGATTTCTGTTTTCTGGGCTTTTTCTTTCTATTCTGAGCTTATTAAGTTAAAGGGGAGAGAATAGGATCCTGGGGGACAAAAACAAACGCAAAAATCCTTCCTCGATTGTTTCCAGGTAGACGTAAAAGCAACAAAAATGAGAATTAGAATAATGATATAATAACATTGGAAACAAAATACATCAATAAATCATACGGGTATAAAAAACAAAGAAAATATCAATAAAAAAAAAAACATATATATTTTTTAAAATTAGAAGCGTTACACAGCGATTTCCAGGTGAGACGCTGCATGTGCCTCCATTTTGATAGAACTTGTCGCAGACCCTTTTACCGCAGTTGGGACCGCTGTGGCCCAGTGCACCATTGCAGGTGGACTTTCCTATGTAAGAACAATGAGCTCGTTATCAAGTACAGATAGAACCATCCAGACTTGTATTTCACTGGGGTCTAGGTCCAACGGCCTATAATAGGGTTATGTTTATTACCGTAACTGCCCTACGTATAAGCTTGTCCTACCAAGACATTGCGTTGTGATATTCTACCTCTGTAGATAGTCAGACTTTTAAGCATTGTGACCTTTCTGAAATTATAACCATCCAGACTTGCACCAACACATTGTATTCCACTGGGGTCTAGGTCCAACGGCCTATAATAGGGTTATGTTTATTACCGTAACTGCAAGACATTGCGTTGTGATATTCTACCTCTGTATATAGTCAGACATTCAAGCATTGTGACCTTTCTGAAATTGTATCAAAAGTGGAGAAAATGTAAAAAAAATAAAAAAAAATTATATATATATTAGTAAAATAATAAATAAATAAAAATAAATACTAAGATAGTAAATGCTAAAAATAAATTATAAAATGAAAATAGGTGATACAAATACAAAAAATAAGTAAAAACTATAATAATCATAATAATAAATAAAAATGAATACTAAGATAATAAATACATGAATAATACTATAAATAAATATAAAATAAATAATAAATTATAATGTAATAATAACTAAGATAAAATAATTTTACGATGAAAATAATATTGGTTGGCTTTTCTCGCGCAGTTTATATTACTATCCAGACAGACTTGGAAGTAGGGCGGTTAGTAAACGGCGTCCGGCGAGCGAGGATTGTGTTTATCAGTGGTGACAGGCAGCATCGCCGTGCGTTGTCCTTATCAGGTGGTTTGTGACTGGAGCGTGTGTCATCATCCATCATTTCCCTCCTCGGAATAAGTAGGTCACCTGCAGACAGGAGCGCCACATGTTAACACCTTCAGTCTGGTGTCACCTGCTGCGCGAAGCCGCTCGGGCTCCAGGTAATTCCGCGTGACGTCCGCGGTGTCAGAGCCGCAAAATTAATCCTTTCCTTGGATCACGCGGTCAGTAGGACTATCTGGGTCTGGGAATTCCTGTCCTGGCCACTTAGAAGTGTGCGAGCCTGGTCAGAACGAATCTGGATTGTCCTCCCGGGAGAACGTGTTTCTACTGTAAAGCTCTAATGTAATTTTTGAACGGGTGGAAGATGGATGGCGGCGCGCAGAACAGCAGCCTAAACACTTCTTCTTGTGTTTTAATGTAATGCAATCAGGCCGCTGCGCCGTATTTAAAGCTGCCCTCATTACTCTACCTTTATAATCACGAGTTTCCATGGACGTTAGCAATTCTTCCTGGAAGCTCGCTAATGTGACTGGAAGGAACGCGGTGGATTTTTCTGGTCTTTGGGGCTTAAAGGGGAATTCCATTTTTAGTTATCATGTAGGAGGTTGGACTGTAGCATTTTAGAGGGTCAATGAGTTGGATTCTTGGAAGGAAGGGACCCCGACCCTCGGTTATGTCCGAAAGCCTCTTAGACATTAGTCGGGGACTTGGAATCTGCAACATTAGATGGTCGGCGGCTTCAGGGACGTTGAAGAGGTTATGCCTTGATGGATAAATCAGTGGTCATATAGGACAAGCCAAGGAATCGGCCCTGCACCTCCCATGGAACCAGAGCTCCCCCAGTTTGTTGCTCCAATTGCTCTGCTTCCTTTATTTCAGGCTGCCAGCTGGGGGGGGGGGGTCCTTTCTCAAGGAGCGTGTCCTTTTGCAGGGGGTTTGTCCTTTCAGCTGCGGCTCTTTCCTTGTAACTGCCACAGTTTCTAACAGTAGATATGGCTGGTGGCAGTTGAACATTTAAACTGAGCGCGTGCGACCACCTCAATGAGGTGGACAAAAAAATTTAGAAAGTAACGAACAGCAGGTGGCGCTATATACATTTTACTGAACTGCTCAGTGGCCATCACTCAAGTGTTCAGATCCAGGTGCTGGTTTGAAAAATGTTGAATATTTTTCGTGGCTCAATCCTTTTAAGGAGATGTTCCAATCTGGACAATATCGACAGGATATACCATCAATATGTGATAGGTGCCGGTCCTTCCTCTGGGGCCCTCTTTCATCTCAAGGAAGGGGCCCTGAAGCTAATGGAGAGTATCCTGCTCATGTGCAGTGTGCTCTGTGTTTGGGGCCGGGCCCCTCATGAGATCGGAGAGGGTCCCAGAGGGCAGAGCCCATTAATTCTCAAAAAAAGCTGCATTCGTGTGTACCATATGGCAGCACGATTAGACAGTATTGTGTGGGTACTGTATGGCACTTTTATTTTGGCACTTTGTGGCAGTGATATAAACATTTGTATAGGCATAGAAGTACTGCAGTATTATGGGAGCCATGTCTGAGACTTGTATGTTCCCTGTATGAGAGTATGATGTAGAAACCATGTGGTAGTATTATGTGGGTACTGTATAAGTAATGTATGCACACAGTGACTGCACCAGCAGAATAGTGAATGCAGCTCTGGAGTATAATACAGGATGTAACTCAGGATCAGTACAGGATAAGTAATGTATGTACACAGTGACTGCACCAGCAGAATAGTGAGTGCAGCTCTGGAGTATAATACAGGATGTAACTCAGGATCAGTACAGGATAAGTAATGTAATGTATGTACACAGTGACTCCACCAGCAGAATAGTGAGTGCAGCTCTGGCGTATAATATAGGATGTGACTCAGGATCAGTACAGGATAAGTAATGTATGTACACAGTGACTCCACCAGCAGAATAGTGAGTGCAGCTCTGGAGTATAATACAGGATGTAACTCAGGATCAGTACAGGATAAGTAATGTATGTACACAGTGACTGCACCAGCAGAATAGTGAGTGCAGCTCTGGAGTATAATACAGGATGTAACTCAGGATCAGTACAGGATAAGTAATGTAATGTATGTACACAGTGACTCCACCAGCAGAATAGTGAGTGCAGCTCTGGCGTATAATATAGGATGTGACTCAGGATCAGTACAGGATAAGTAATGTATGTACACAGTGACTCCACCAGCAGAATAGTGAGTGCAGCTCTGGAGTATAATACAGGATGTAACTCAGGATCAGTACAGGATAAGTAATGTATGTACACAGTGACTGCACCAGCAGAATAGTGAGTGCAGCTCTGGAGTATAATACAGGATGTAACTGGGGATCAGTACAGGATAAGTAATGTATGTACACAGTGACTCCACCAGCAGAATAGTGAGTGCAGCTCTGGAGTATAATATAGGATGTAACTCCGGATCAGTACAGGATAAGTAATGTAATGTATGTACACAGTGACTGCACCAGCAGAATAGTGAGTGCAGCTCTGGAGTATAATACAGGATGTAACTGGGGATCAGTACAGGATAAGTAATGTATGTACACAGTGACTGCACCAGCAGAATAGTGAGTGCAGCTCTGGAGTATAATACAGGATGTAACTGGGGATCAGTACAGGATAAGTAATGTATGTACACAGTGACTGCACCAGCAGAATAGTGAGTGCAGCTCTGGAGTATAATACAGGATGTAACGCAGGATAAGTAATGTAATGTATGTACACAGTGACTGCACCAGCAGAATAGTGAGTGCCGCTCTGGAGTATAATACAGGATGTAACTCAGGATCAGAACAGGATAAGTAATGTATGTACACAGTGACTGCACCAGCAGAATAGTGAGTGCAGCTCTGGAGTATAATACAGGATGTAACTCAGGATCAGTACAGGATAAGTAATGTATGTACACAGTGACTGCACCAGCAGAATAGTGAGTGCAGCTCTGGAGTATAATACAGGATGTAACTCAGGATCAGTACAGGATAAGTAATGTATGTACACAGTGACTGCACCAGCAGAATAGTGAGTGCCGCTCTGGAGTATAATACAGGATGTAACTCAGGATCAGTACAGGATAAGTAATGTATGTACACAGGGACTGCACCAGCAGAATAGTGAGTGCAGCTCTGGAGTAACTCAGGATTATTACAGGATATCCAATGTAAACGGACTCAGCTTGACATTCCTCTGGATTTTATATTTGTTGTAATGATGAGCGTTAGATCTTCACCTTCTTGTAACCATTTTATGTGCCCAGAATTTCTGAGGGATGTGGAGACATTTTGCCGTTCTGATGCTGATTGTCTTTGGGCTCCTTCCCTCGGGTAATGAGACTCCTATTACACGTCCCTGTGATGAGCGCTGCTGGATGACGGGAGAGCAGAGATCCCGGAGAAGCGCAGCTCCTGAAGATTATCAGGCTTACGGATAACAAGATGAACTTAGAGCTTTTTTAGGCTTTGCGATGAAGCAGGACACGGGAGCCGGTTAATCCTAGTGACAATACGGCGGTCCGGGCGGCGTGCGCGCCGATAGAGAAGATACATCCTGGGATTACAGGTCTGTGACCTCAGCGTCTCCTGCAGGGATCCTGTGCGCAGGCTGCCGGCCAGGGAGATTAGATGGTTAACTCTGCCGCCGCTGCTCGTGTTCTACACGTTAAAGCTCATGCACACAAGCGTATTCGCTTACCGTGTCCGTTCCATATACGGAACCATTCATTTCAATGGGTCCGCAAAAAAACGGAAGGTACTCCGTGTGCATTCCATTTCCGTTCCGCAAAGAAATAAAACATTACGGACAAGGATAGGACTGTTCTATCAGGGGCCAGCTGCTCCATTCCGCAAAATACCGAATGCATCCCTAATTTTTGCGGATCCGTTAAAATACATACGGTCGTGTGAACAAGCCCTTAAAGCCACATCATTCCATGTGTCTATCGAGCACCTGTCTGAGACTCAACCTGATAGTCCGGAATGTAAGAGAAATAGTCCTAGAACCTTACCTGATAGTCCGGAAATGCTGGTAATCTGGCATGTAATGAGAGGTTTCCGTAATTGGAATAATCCTCTTTGAATTATTATAATTTTACTATTTCTCGTTGTATTAACCCCTTAAGGACACAGGGCGTACAGGTACGCCCTTGTGCCCTGGTACTTAAGGACACAGGGCGTACATGTACGCCCTGTGCATTTTCAATCACCGCCGCGCGGCCGGCGGCGATCGGAACCCCGTGCCTGCTCAAATCATTGAGCAGGCACTTGGGGCAAATGCGTCGGGGGGTCCGGTGACCCCCCCCATGTATGCGATCGCAGAAAACCGCAGGTCAATTCAGACCTGCGGTTTTCTGCGTTTCCGGGTTATTCGGGTCTCTGAAGACCCGATAACCCGGAACAGGATGGTGATGGTGGTGTGATTTCACTCCACCAATCACCATCCAGCGATCCTGAGTGGTGATGGTGACATCACCACTCAGGATCGCTTTCTGATTGGTCTGTGGGCGGTCCGGCGGCAGATTCAAAAGAGGCAGGCGCCCCTCTCCTCCTCCTTTTGTGTTCCGGAGCCGGAGGAGAGAGGAGCTGCCTGCACGTGTCTGCTGCCACCGCTGCACCGCTGCCTGCACCCGATCTGTGCCCCCCAGGACCCGATCTCTGCCCCCAGCACCCCATCAGGTACATAGGGACAGCTAGGGAAAGTTTGGTTTAGGCAGGGAAAAAAAAAGGGAAAGGTAGTTTTTTTGAACTTTTATTGCATCACCCCAGTTAGGGTGTCTGGGGTCCACAGCACAGCTGTGTGACCCTAGACCCCCCAGGGGTGCTGCCACTTGCCCCCCTCCCCCTGCCACTTGCCCCCCCCCCCCACCTTTTTTGGGGTGCTTTTTTTTTTTTTTTTTTTTGAGTTCGCTGACTGTGGCCGGCACTTAGCGTCCGGCCACTGTTAGCGCATCGCACACCCCACCGCTGATCAACTTCGGACGGTTGATCAGCAGTTTTGAATTTTTTTTCCCCACATTTTTTGCCCTTTTTTTAGTTAGTTTATTTATTTTTTCTGTTAGTTTTAGGGTGAGTTCGTGAACACCCGTGCCCCCTCACACACGCACACCAAATAAAGAGTTACACACACGCACATATACACGCAGACACACACTCCCCTATGGCCCGCCGGACGTTCTCGGCCGAGGAGGCATACGCCCAGCTTGCCTCCGAGTCCGAGAGTCCCAGTGAGGATGAGGATGACCCCACATTCCTGTTGTCATCCGCATCCTCCTCATCATCTAGCGATGATGATGAGCCCCCAAGGCGGCGGAGACGCCGCCAGGCGGAGCAAGGGGACCGCCATGTTAGGGACCCTGTGGCCCACACTAGTACGAGCAGCTCTGGGGCTCGTACTGGTTTCCCGGCCCACCAGTTAAATCCACCGGAGCACCCTGCCGGTGAACTTGTCTGGTGTAGCCCAGAGCGATACGAGCCCGTGATTCCCGATTTCGTAGGCCAATCAGGAATCCAGATTTCCACAGTGGGCTACACTGAATATGACTTTTTTTGTCATTTTTTCAGTGACCCACTGGTAAATCTGATGGTGGAGCAGACGAATCTGTACGCCCAACAGTTCGTCGCTCAACACCCGGGCTCCTTTTTGGCCAGGCCCGGTGGCTGGACGCCGGTCAGTGCAGCCGAAATGAGGACATTTTGGGGCCTCGTGCTGCATATGGGCCTGGTCAAGAAACCCAGTGCCAGGCTGTACTGGAGTGGGGACGTCCTATATCAGACCCCACTTTACAGTACAGTTATGACACGCTCCCGGTTTGAGGCCATCCGGAAATGTCTGCATTATTCCGATAATGCAGCATGTCCACCCCGAGGTGATCCTGCCCATGACCGTCTGTACAAGATACGGCCGGTCATCGATCACTTTGGGGCCAAATTCATGGAGGCCTATGTACCTGGAAGGGAGGTCGTGGTTGATGAGTCTCTCATTGCGTTCAAGGGGAGACTCATTTTCCGCCAGTATGTGCCTTCCAAGCGGGCGAGGTATGGCGTGAAGCTATACAAAATTTGTGAGAGTACCTCAGGGTACACTTACAAATTTCGTGTATACGAGGGGCGAGATTCCCGGATTCAACCCCCAGAATGTCCCCCCACTCTGGGTGTTACCGGGAAACTTGTGTGGGACCTTATGCACCCACTGCTGGATAAGGGTTACCACTTGTACGTGGATAACTTTTATACCAGTATCCCCTTGTTCCAGTCCCTTGCCGCCAGATCCACGTCCGCTTGTGGGACCGTGCGGAAAAATCAACGCGGCCTCCCTGCCCACCCCCTCCAGGTACCTATCCCCAGGGGTGAGACCCGTGCCCTTACCACTGGAAACCTGTTGCTGGTCAGGTATAAGGACAAGAGGGATGTCCTTATGCTGTCCACAATTCATGGTAACGGCATCACCCCTGTCCCTGTGCGAGGTACCGCGGCAACGGTCCTCAAGCCCGATTGTATCGTCGCCTACAATCGGTATATGGGAGGAGTTGATCTCTCGGATCAAGTCCTCAAGCCATATAACGCCATGCGCAAAACCCGGGCATGGTACAAAAAAGTTGCGGTCTACTTGGTACAGGTTGCCATGTACAACTCTTTTGTACTATCCCGAAGCGCTGGCAGCACAGGGACATTCCTCCAGTTCTATGAGGCAGTCCTCAAGGCCCTGATCTTTTCGGACCGGGAAAGAGCAGGCCGGAGTACCTCGGGAACTGTAGGCGCCCGGATCGTCCCTGGCCAACACTTTCCAGGTGTGGTCCCCCATACTGGAAAGAAGGGACGAACCCAAAAAAAGTGCAGAGTGTGTCGCAGGAGGGGGATACGGAAGGACACGACTACTCAGTGCGACACATGCCCCGATCATCCGGGCCTCTGCATTGACGGTTGCTTCAGGGAGTATCACACTTCCATGGAGTACTAAATTTATATCCCAATTTAGCACTGACATCGGATAAAAAAAAATGGTTCTCAGACTTGAGACACCCAAAAAAACTAAAATAATTTATTAAAAGTAGACATAGGTATTGCCGCGTCGGTAATAATCTCCTCTATAAAAATGCCCCATGACCTAACCCCCCAGATTAACACGGTCCAGAAAAAAAAAAAAGGTGCAAAAAAAGTTTTTTTTTGTCACCTTACATAATAAAAAGTTTAATAGCAAGCGATCAAAAAGTCATATAGCCCCCAAATTAGTGCCAATAAAACCGTCATCTCATCCCGCAAAAAATGAGCCCCCACATAAGATAATCAGATAAAAAAAAATATAGAAAATGACTCTTAGACTTTAGAGATACAAAATTTTTTTTAGGGTATCAAAAAGGATAATATAGTCTAAAACCTAAATAATTGTAAAAAAAAAGTTGACTTATTAGGTATCGCCGCGTCCGTAAGAATCTCCTCTATAAAAATACCCCATGACCCAACCCCCCAGATTAACACAGTAAAAAAAAAAAAAAAATAGGTGCAAAAAAATATTTTTTTTGTCACCTTACATAACAAAAAGTTTAATAGCAAGCGATCAAAAAGTCATATAGCCCCCAAAATAGTGCCAATAAAACCGTCCGCTCATCCCGCAAAAAATGAGCCCCCACATAAGATAATTGGCTAAAAGAAAATAAAAAAAATGACACTTAGACTTTAGAGATACCCAAAAAAAATGTTGTATCAAAAAAGATAATATAGTCAAAAACCTAAATAATTGTAAAAAAAAAGTAGACTTATTAGATATTGCCGCGTCCGTAAGAATCTCCTCTATAACAATATCCCATGACCTAACTACCCAGATTAACACGGTTAAAAAAAAAAAAAAAAACAGTGCCAAAACCGCTATTTTTGGCACTTTTCCATTTCAGTCCGTTTTTTCCGGTAACAAAACAAGGGTTAACAACCAAACAAAAGTTAAAATTTATTACCCTGATACTGCAGTTTACAGAAACGCCACATTTGTGGTCGTAAACTGCTGTATCCGTAAAAGGGAGGCCGCAAAAGGAAAGGACCGACATGGTTTCTGGAAGGCCGATTTTGATGGCCTTTTTTATTGACACCATATCCCTTTTGAAGCCCCCCTGATGCCCCCCTAGAGTAAAAACTCCCTAAAATTGACCCCATCTAAGAAACTACACCCCTCAAGGTATTCAAAAATGATTATACAAACTTTATTAACCCTTTAGGTGTTCCTCAACAGTTAATGGCAAATGGAGATGAAATATCAGAATTTCAATTTTTGGTAACCTTGCCTCACAAAAATGTAATATAGAGCAACCAAAAATTATATTTGCCCTAAAAATACTCCCCCAAAAAATGCCACCTTATCCCGTAGTTTCCAAAATGGGGTCACTTTTAGGGAGTTTCGACTCCAGGGGTGCATCAGGGGGGTTGAAACAGGACACGGTGTAAATAAACCGGTCCATAAAAATCAGCCCTCCAAAAACCAAACGGCGCACCTTTCACTCTACGCCCCGCTGTGTGGCCGTACAGTAGTGTACGGCCACATATTGGGTGTTTCTGTAAACGGCAGAGTCAGGGTAATAAAGATACAGTCTTGTTTGGCTGTTAACCCTTGCTTTGTTAGTAGAAAACATGGGTTAAAATGGAAAATAAGGCAAAAAAATGAAATTTTCCAATTTCATCCCCATTTGCCAATAACTCTTGTGCAACACCTAAAGGGTTAACGACGTATGTAAAACCAGTTTTGAATACCTTGAGGGGTGTAGTTTCTTAGATGGGGTCACTTTTAGGGAGTTTCTACTCTAGGGGTGCATCAGGGGGCTTCAAATGGGACATGGTGTAAATAAACCAGTCCATAAAAATCAACCTTCCAAAAACCATACGGCGCACCTTTCACTCTACGCCCCGCTGTGTGGCCGTACAGTAGGGTACGGCCACATATTGGGTGTTTCTGTAAACTGCAGAGTCAGGGCAATAAAGATACAGTCTTGTTTGGCTGTTAACCCTTGCTTTGTTAGTGGAAAAAATGGGTAAAAATGAAATATTAGACAGAAAAATGAAATTCTCAAATTTCATCCCCATTTGCCAATAACTCTTGTGCAACACCTAAAGGGTTAACAACATATGTAAAATCACTTTTGAATACCTTGAGGGGTGTAGTTTCTTAGATGGGGTCATTTTTGGGTGATTTCTATTATGTAAGCCTCGCAAAGCGACTTCAGACCTGAAATGGTCCCTAAAAATTTAGTTTTTGTAAATTTCATGAAAAATTTCAAGATTTGCTCCTAAACTTCTAAGCCTTATAACATCCCCAAAAAATTAAATATCATTCCAAAATAATTCACACATGAAGTAGACATATGGGGAATGTAAAGTCATCACAATTTTTGGGGGTATTACTATGTATTACAGAAGTAGAGAAACTGAAACTTTGAAATTTGCTAATTTTTCAAAATTTTTGATAAATTTTGTATTTTTTGGTGCAAAAAAAAATATTTTTTTGACTTAATTTTACTAGTGTCATGAAGTACAATATGTGACGAAAAAACAATGTCAGAACGGCCTGGATAAGTCAAAGCGTTTTAAAGTTATCAGCACTTAAAGTGACACTGGTCAGATTTGCAAAAAATGGCCTGGTCCTAAGGTGTAAAAAGGCTGTGTCCTTAAGGGGTTAAGGAGAATTCGGATTTGATTTTCGCCGTCTGTATAACTGATCACAGGGAAGTCTATTTCGGTGAAGCCCCCGGATTGAGTAATCCCTTAATTCCTCAGATATTTAGCATCTTATGCGTTGGCGACTTGAAAGTAAGATGAAAGATGGCGGCGATCCAATGGCAATCTGCCACGCCGGGCTCCGATAACGGCTTCCTGTTGGCCCGTAGGAGTCGCATCTTGGATGGCAGCCATCTTCATTTTCCAAGAGCACGCCGGCCAGAAATGAGAACGCTTTTCCCAAGAACATGTGAGCTCCTGGGAAGAAAAACGGCGACGGCTTCCGATGTCACAAAGGAACGAGACGTCAGAGCCTCAGACTCCGGGGGGGGGGGGGGGTCTGACCATGGGGGGGTCATAAAGAGAGACCCTTAAAGAACAAAGCGACTCAATCTCCAGGAAAAAAAAGAGACAATGTAACAATAGGCAGTTGTCAGCAGGATCAACCCTATTGAATCAGCTGTGCCGTCGTGTGGGTTGATCCTGCTGATTAAATTGATATCTGCCTTGTGAAAATCGGTTGAAAAGACTGTTAATCTTTGTGCAAATGAAGGTTTCATTGCGCGGAGGGGCGGGACTTAGTCTCGGTGCAACTCCAGCTTTTCAGTGCACTGAAGCCCTCATTTGCATAAAGGATAAAAGTCTTTTTTTTTTTTTTCTCACTGATTTTTCACAAGACCGGTGTCATTTTAATCAGCAGGATCCGCCCTACCAATGAAGGGTTGATCCTGCTGATGGGCAAGCAGATTGATAGAATAGAAGCAATGGAAGGGATCTGTAGCTTGGAGCGACCTTCTGGGGTCTTCACTGATTGTCTCTGAATTCAGGACTGCGGGGGTGCAGAGGTACTGCAGCCATTGTTACACCTGCGCCCTGTTACCAGAAGGCACTCCGCCACATTACACCAGTATTACAGATGTCACGTGAGAGGAGTCGTCCCTTACGGATCTTGGGGTGCATTCAGACGGCCATATGTATTTTGCGGTCCGCTATTAAAACATGAATGACGTCCGTTTTTTTTGCAAATCAATTGTAACAATGTCTGTGTTTGTTCACAAAACGAACAAGAATTCGGACACGTTCTATCTATTTGCGGGACTTCGGAGCGGACGTAGGGATGCGGACCGCACATGATGTCCTGTCTCCGTTTTTTTAGGTCCCTTTGAAATGAATGGGGCCCAGGATCTTCTGTGAGCGATGAGATCCTGATCCTCCGGAGGGCTGGTGCGGAGCCAGAACCGTGAGGTGCGAGGTTTCTCAGTGCCTCCTGTAAGTGAAGCTGCACAATCGGCGATGCGCCGAGCTCCTTCTTATGAATATTTTCATTGAATTTTCATTTCCTTGTACAATTCAAGGACAATATAATTTGCATTTTAATGGATCCACTATAATAGTACAGAACATTAGGTCTGCTCCTCGGGTCCACAACTCCCACTCTCCGCGCTGCTGAGCGATCCTTATTGTGGGGGATAAGCATTAATTAGCCGCCATCTTTTACATCTCCAGATTTTATATTATGTTTTTACAGTCAACACATCCAAATGAGCAATAGAATGACGAGCATCGGGGGGGCGGAAAACCTCGTGGAGACGTAACTGTATGATGTGCGCGCACAGGTCCCGAGGGCGCGGCAGCCATCATTGCCCAGAGAAATTTCTATCGGTGATAGGGATCTGAAATCCACCTTGTATCTCGCCAGAGACTCAAGCAGCTTCCCTGATCCCATATACTTTACACTGCTACTTTGCTCTATTTGGACACAGCTATGGTCAGTGACTCCAGCTCAGATGCATTATCTATCAGTCTGAGGCTCAAGCTGCTTCCCTGTGTTCTCATACTTTACACTGCTGCTCTGCTCCATTTTGACACAGCGATCACCAGTGCTGCAGCTTAGTTACATTGTCTATTGGAGTCTCCAGCACTTGACTCATCAGCAGCTTAAAGGGGTCCTCTCACTTTAGTAAGTGGCAATTATCATGTAGAGAAAGTTAATACAAGGCACTTCCTAATGTATTGTTATTATCCATATTGCCTACTTTGCTGGTTGGATTCATTTTTCCATCACATTATACACTGCTCGTTTCCATGGGTTACGACCACCCTGCAATCCATCAGTGGTGGTCGTGCTTGCACACTGTAGGAAAAAGCACTGGCCTGTGTGCGCTCACATGGTCCCGGCCACCAGAGAGGCTGATGCCTTTTCCTATAGTGTGCAAGCACGACCACCACTGATGGATTGCACGACCACCACTGATGGATTGCACGACCACCACTGAAGGATTGCACGACCACCACTGATGGAAAAATGAATCCAGCAAAGGAAGCAATATGTATAACAACAATACATTAGTAAGTGCCTTGTATTAACTTTCTCTACATGATAAATGCCACTTACTGTAATTCAGAGGACCCCTTTAAGTTGCTTCCCTGACCCCCTGTACATTATACTGCAGCTCAACTTTATTAGGACACAATAATTAGTAACTTCAGCTGAGCTGCACTGTATTTCGGCCTTGAGCTGCTTTGCCCCCATGCTTTACCCTGCAGCTCTGATTATAAAGTGATGGGAATGAACTGGACAGCAGACACAGGATGGTTAGACTTGGCATCTTCAGTGTCATAAATATCGCAGATACGTTCTGAGGACATGATTTGAGTGAATGAGGGGTTAATTACCTGTTTAATGTAATTATTGTGAGGAGCCAAATGTGCAGAGCAGAGTCCAGTATATAATAACATCCAGTATATGGCGGCAACCAGTATATAATAACATCCAGTATATGGCGGCAACCAGTATATAATAACATCCAGTATATGTCAGCGTCCAGTATATAGCAGCGTCCAGTATATAGCAGCGTCCAGTATATAGCAGCATCCAGTATATATAGCAGCATCCAGTATATGGCAGCGTCCAGTATATGGCAGCGTCCAGTAAATAGCAGCGTCCAGTATATGGCATCATCCAGTATATGGCAGCGTCCAGTATATGGCAGCGTCCAGTATATAGCAGCGTCCAGTATATGTCAGCGTCCAATATATGGCGGCATCCAGTATATGTCAGCGTCCAGTATATAGCAGCGTCCAGTATATGGCAGTATCTGTATATAGCAGCGTCCAGTATATGGCAGTATCAGTACATAGCAGCGTCCAGTATATGGCAGTATCAGTATATAGCAGCGTCCAGTATATGGCAGTATCTGTATATAGCAGCGTCCAGTATATGGCAGTATCGGTATATAGCAGCGTCCAGTATATGGCAGTAAAAGTATATAGCAGCGTCCAGTATATGTCAGTATCAGTATATAGCAGCGTCCAGTATATGGCAGTATCAGTATATAGCAGCGTCCAGTATATGGCAGTAAAAGTATATAGCAGCGTCCAGTATATGTCAGTATCAGTATATAGCAGCGTCCAGTATATGGCAGTATCAGTATATAGCAGCGTCCAGTATATGGCAGTATCAGTACATAGCAGCGTCCAGTATATGGCAGTATCTGTATATAGCAGCGTCCAGTATATGGCAGTATCAGTATATAGCAGCGTCCAGTATATGGCAGTATCAGTATATAGCAGCGTCCAGTATATGGCAGTAAAAGTATATAGCAGCGTCCAGTATATGTCAGTATCAGTATATAGCAGCGTCCAGTATATGGCAGTATCAGTATATAGCAGCGTCCAGTATATGGCAGTATCTGTATATAGCAGCGTCCAGTATATGTCAGTATCAGTATATAGCAGCGTCCAGTATATGGCAGTATCAGTATATAGCAGCGTCCAGTATATGGCAGTATCTGTATATAGCAGCGTCCAGTATATGGCAGTATCGGTATATAGCAGCGTCCAGTAAATGGCAGTATCAGTATATAGCAGCGTCCAGTATATGGCAGTAAAAGTATATAGCAGCGTCCAGTATATGTCAGTATCAGTATATAGCAGCGTCCAGTATATGGCAGTATCAGTATATAGCAGCGTCCAGTATATGGCAGTATCTGTATATAGCAGCGTCCAGTATATGGCAGTATCAGTACATAGCAGCGTCCAGTATATGGCATTATCAGTATATAGCAGCGTCCAGTATATGGCAGTATCTGTATATAGCAGCGTCCAGTATATGGCAGTATCGGTATATAGCAGCGTCCAGTATATGGCAGTATCAGTATATAGCAGCGTCCAGTATATGGCAGTATCAGTATATAGCAGCGTCTAGTATATATCAGTATATAGCAGCGTCCAGTATATGGCAGTATCGGTATATAGCAGCGTCCAGTATATGGCAGTATCGGTATATAGCAGCGTCCAGTATATGGCAGTATCAGTATATAGCAGCGTCCAGTATATGGCAGTATCTGTATATAGCAGCGTCCAGTATATGGCAGTATCAGTACATAGCAGCGTCCAGTATATGGCAGTGTCCAGTATATAGCAGCGTCCAGTATATGTCAGTATCTGTATATAGCAGCGTCCAGTATATGGCAGTATCTGTATATAGCAGCGTCCAGTATTTGGCAGTATCTGTATATAGCAGCGTCCAGTATATGGCAGTATCAGTACATAGCTGCGTCCAGTATATGTCAGTATCAGTATATAGCAGCGTCCAGTATATGGCAGTATTAGTATATAGCAGCGTCCAGTATATGTCAGTATCTGTATATAGCAGCGTCCAGTATATGGCAGTATCTGTACATAGCAGCGTCCAGTATATGTCAGTATCGGTATATAGCAGCGTCCAGTATATGGCAGTATCGGTATATAGCAGCGTCCAGTATATGGCAGTATCGGTATATAGCAGCGTCCAGTATATGGCAGTATCAGTATATAGCAGCGTCCAGTATATGGCAGTATCTGTATATAGCAGCGTCCAGTATATGGCAGTATCAGTACATAGCAGCGTCCAGTATATGGCAGTGTCCAGTATATAGCAGCGTCCAGTATATGTCAGTATCTGTATATAGCAGCGTCCAGTATATGGCAGTATCTGTATATAGCAGCGTCCAGTATTTGGCAGTATCTGTATATAGCAGCGTCCAGTATATGGCAGTATCAGTACATAGCTGCGTCCAGTATATGTCAGTATCAGTATATAGCAGCGTCCAGTATATGGCAGTATTAGTATATAGCAGCGTCCAGTATATGTCAGTATCTGTATATAGCAGCGTCCAGTATATGGCAGTATCTGTACATAGCAGCGTCCAGTATATGTCAGTATCGGTATATAGCAGCGTCCAGTATATGGCAGTATCTGTATATAGCTGCGTCCAGTATATGGCAGTATCTGTATATAGCTGCGTCCAGTATATGGCAGTATCTGTACATAGCAGCGTCCAGTATATGTCAGTATCAGTAGATAGCAGCGTCCAGTATATGGCAGTATCGGTATTCAGCAGCGTCCAGTATATGGCAGTATCAGTATATAGCAGCGTCCAGTATATGGCAGTATCGGTATATAGCTGCGTCCAGTATATGGCAGTATCAGTACATAGCTGCGTCCAGTATATGTCAGTATCAGTACATAGCAGCGTCCAGTATATGGCAGTATCAGTAGATAGCAGCGTCCAGTATATGGCAGTATCGGTATATAGCTGCGTCCAGTATATATCAGTATATAGCAGCGTCCAGTATATGGCAGTATCAGTATATAGCAGCGTCCAGTATATGGCAGTAAAAGTATATAGCAGCGTCCAGTATATGTCAGTATCAGTATATAGCAGCGTCCAGTTTATGGCAGTATCAGTACATAGCAGCGTCCAGTATATGGCAGTATCAGTATATAGCAGCGTCCAGTATATGGCAGTATCAGTATATAGCAGCGTCCAGTATATGGCAGTATCAGTATATAGCATCGTCCAGTATATGGCAGTATCTGTATATAGCAGCGTCCAGTATATGGCAGTATCTGTATATAGCAGCGTCCAGTATATGGCAGTATCAGTACATAGCAGCGTCCAGTATATGGCAGTATCTGTATATAGCAGCGTCCAGTATATGTCAGTATCAGTATATAGCAGCGTCCAGTATATGGCAGTATCAGTACATACCAGCGTCCAGTATATGGCAGTATCTGTATATAGCAGCGTCCAGTATATGGCAGTATCAGTACATACCAGCGTCCAGTATATGGCAGTATTTGTATATAGCAGCGTCCAGTATATGGCAGTATCTGTATATAGCAGCGTCCAGTATATGGCAGTATCAGTACATACCAGCGTCCAGTATATGGCAGTATCTGTATATAGCAGCGTCCAGTATATGGTAGTATCAGTACATAGCTGCGTCCAGTATATGGCAGTATCAGTACATAGCTGCGTCCAGTATATGGCAGTATCTGTATATAGCAGCGTCCAGTATTTGGCAGTATCTGTATATAGCAGCGTCCAGTATATGGCAGTATCTGTATATAGCAGCGTCCAGTATATGGCAGTATCAGTATATAGCAGCGTCCAGTATATGGCAGTATCTGTATATAGCAGCGTCCAGTATATGGCAGTATCAGTACATACCAGCGTCCAGTATATGGCTGTATCAGTACATAGCAGCGTCCAGTATATGGCAGTATCTGTATATAGCAGCGTCCAGTATATGGCAGTATCAGTACATAGCTGCGTCCAGTATATGGCAGTATCAGTATATAGCAGCGTCCAGTATATGGCAGTATCTGTATATAGCAGCGTCCAGTATATGGCAGTATCAGTACATACCAGCGTCCAGTATATGGCTGTATCAGTACATAGCAGCGTCCAGTATATGGCAGTATCTGTATATAGCAGCGTCCAGTATTTGGCAGTATCTGTATATAGCAGCGTCCAGTATATGGCAGTATCAGTACATAGCTGCGTCCAGTATATGGCAGTATCAGTACATAGCTGCGTCCAGTATATGGCAGTATCAGTATATAGCAGCGTCCAGTATATGGCAGTATCAGTACATAGCAGCGTCCAGTATATGGCAGTATTAGTATATAGCAGCGTCCAGTATATGGCAGTATCAGTATATAGCAGCGTCCAGTATATGTCAGTATCAGTACATAGCTGCGTCCAGTATATGGCGGCGTCCAGTATTCCCAGTACAGAATGCAGGACACTGTTTCTAGTAAAGCGGTGATGAAGGTGAGATGTGTCGCTGAACAATCACACGATTCCCTCCATGATCCGGTGAACCATCGTCGGGGAAATGCCTGGCAACAAGTACAGCTTAAGCCGCGTCTACGGATGTGTGGAGCCGCCTGCATTGGTTTCTTTGTTGCAGGTTTGTATCTACACTGTAATGTACAACAATACATACAATGAACTCTCCTTAATCTGGCATAAGTGGCACCTAAAAAGTGCTGGATTATGAGATAAGTTTTTTGCCACACGTGGATACTCCCTAAGGCCGCTCTTACGGAAGTGTAATATGGCTGCCCCGTATCCCAGCCCAGTGCTGGTTCTGCTGATCTGGTCTCAGACCGTTATTACACTCGTGTGACATCATATTGCAGCCGTGGGCCGAATGATCAGACTTTCTGGAGTATTGAATGCTGAAAACTTCACCGTTTATATTCAGCAAATGTGATTGTTGTTTTTACTTCTCAGTTACACGAAAATACATAAGAATGTCAGTGATTCTGTTGCCATGAATTCCACTGACGATAGTTTTACTGCACAAGTAGATGCAGTTATTTGTAAGATTATTTTCTTCCAATTATTGTTTAAAATGAATGATCACAATACAAGGCTGTGTTCATTTGATTCCAGAATTCAAAAGGAAGTGACCTTCTCAATAGTATTTATAAAAAATGTCCTACCGTTTTGCTGATGCAGTGTGTGTGCAGGTCCTCCACCTATCTGCTGAGTCTGACCTGAATCCATCAGAGTTCTGCTCCTGTTTCTGATGGCTCTCTCTGCTCTCTCTGCTCTCTCCCTCCCTTCTCTCAGTGTTAGGGATAGCAGCAGGGAGAGGGGGAACAAAGTCCGAGGACACGAACCCAGTGTATATAATGGTAGGGAGGGGGAGGAGGTTGTACATGGCAGATGTGTGTGGAGAGGAAGGATAGGATCTGATGAGGGCAGCTCACACAGACTGTAGACAGGGAGGATAGCTCACACAAGGCAATCTGCGGGGGGAAGACAGCAGCATCCTGGACACACAGATCCAGTGTATATAATGGTAGGGAGGGGGAGGAGGTTGTACATGGCAGATGTGTGTGGAGAGGAAGGATAGGATCCAAGGAGGGCAGCTCACACAGACTGTAGACGGGGAGGATAGCTTACACAAGGCAATCTGCGGGGGGAAGACAGCAGCATCCTGGACACACAGATCCAGTGTATATAATGATATGGAGGGCAAGGAGGTTGTACATGGCAGATGTGTTTGGAGAGGACAGATAGGATCCAAGAAGCGCAGCTCACACAAACTGTAGACAGGGAGGATAGCTCACATAAGGCAATCTGCGGGGGGAAGACAGCAGCATCCTGGACACACAGATCCAGTGTATATAATGGTAGGGAGGGGAAGGAGGTTGTACATGGCAGATGTGTGTGGAGAGGAAGGATAGGATCCAAGGAGGGGAGCTCACACAGACTGTAGACAGGGAGGATAGCTCACACAAGGCAATCTGCGGGGGGAAGACAGCAGCATCCTGGACACACAGATCCAGTGTCTATAATGGTAGGGAGGGGGAGGAGGTTGTACATGGCAGATGTGTGTGGAGAGGAAGGATAGGATCCAATGAGTGCAGCTCACACAGACTGTAGACAGGGAGGATAGCTCACACAAGGAAATCTGCGGGGGGAAGACAGCAGCATCCTGGACACACAGATCCAGTGTATATAATGGTAGGGAGGGGGAGGAGGTTGTACATGGCAGATGTGTGTGGAGAGGAAGGATAGGATCCAAGGAGGGCAGCTCACACAGACTGTAGACGGGGAGGATAGCTTACACAAGGCAATCTGCGGGGGGAAGACAGCAGCATCCTGGACAAACAGATCCAGTGTATATAATGGTATGGAGGGCGAGGAGGTTGTACATGGCAGATGTGTTTGGAGAGGACTGATAGGATCCAAGAAGCGCAGCTCACACAGACTGTAGACAGGGAGGATAGCTCACACAAGGCAATCTGCGGGGGGAAGACAGCAGCATCCTGGACACACAGATCCAGTGTATATAATGGTAGGGAGGGGAAGGAGGTTGTACATGGCAGATGTGTGTGGAGAGGAAGGATAGGATCCAAGGAGGGAAGCTCACACAGACTGTAGACAGGGAGGATAGCTCACACAAGGCAATCTGCGGGGGGAAGACAGCAGCATCCTGGACACACAGATCCTGAGTGTATTCAGGGGAGGGTGTGGTTTTCCTGCTTGTTTTTTGTGGTGACATGCTCTTATTCGGCACTTGACCACTGTTGCCAATCACTGTCCTCTGTTGTCTAACTCTGAGGACAGTGATTGGCTGCAGCGATCACATGCTATATACGGACACCTCACTTCTACTGTTTGTAAACAAGCTGCATCATTAAAACCAGATTAGCACTGCAGATAGCGTCACTGGAGAAAGAGGTTAATATAGCATACTTTTTTTTTTTAGACAATTAGAGGGTTTGTCCAAGATTTTAAATTCTCTCAGACAACCCCTTTAATAGGGCTCTGAGTCCATTTTTTCTACTGCAAATTTCCAAATCCCTTTCTTTACCCATAAATGGTAAACTTCAGTCTTCTTGCAGCATCCACTAGGGGGAGCTTAAGAGTTTACTGCATACAGGTATACATCGAACGTACAGTAAAGCAGTATGCAGAGAGCTCCCCCTAATGGTGGCTGCAGAGGATTCAGAGCTCTATATCAAAAAACAAAGCTGCAAACTCCAGAAAAATATCCTATAAAATGAATCAGTTAAGATTTGTGGATCGAAAAGTGTTCTGGCTGCATTATTGTGGGTAGACCTTTCCTTGAAGCTGTTGTGACGTGTCATGTGTTTCCTCTCTAGAACTGGCTCCTGGAATCTCTCAGAAAGCCACTAGTTGACACATATAAGGTTAATTCAACCCAAAATTGATATCCTATGAATGTCTTCACTCGCCATTTACCAGCTGCTGGCCATAGAGCATGTGAGTCCTCGTGTCCCAGCTGCCACATTCACACCTGCAGAGCCTCAGATAGAAGATTTGCAGTGAATTGGATTAATATAGGGGACATGGTGACTCTCCTGGATGGTCCTGTCCTTCCTTCTGTCTCTTATTGCACTTGATGCTTTAATATATTAGGCGCGGTGTAGTCTGCAGTGCTCTGCGATCACGGGTGGAGCAGGAGAACTGGACTTAAAAGGTATTTCAATTGGAAACAAGTTTTCCTTTGAGGATGAAAATCACTTTTCAAGCTAAGAACATTCCAGATGAGATTTAGACAGATGGCAGCTTTGCCCAAGGGATCCACTAAGCAGCTTCATCCTGCGATGCAGTTACCAGACTTCTTCTTGAGGGCAAAATGTATGTATCATGCTGAACTGAGCGCGCCAGAGGGTAACCTCCCTCCAAATAAAACTCCATCAACACAGAAGGGTTTGTGCACCATCAGTGAGAAGTCAAGGTAATTGTAAGCTGTGTGATTCTGTTAGAGGTTCCTCCGGGGGAGTTGGCGGCATCAGAGCCGTCATCCTGTCATGTCTTATTATAGTAATGTCCCTTTAAGGGGGCAGAGCTGAAGGTTGAAGGAAGAGTATGACTGGTAGGCATGGGCTTGTTGTTGGTGTCATTGTCTAGGAGAAGTGCTGCGTCTGTCTTCATTATCATCCCACGTGTATGTGGTCATCGTAATGGACTGGTGTCCAGGGAAGGCGTTGAGTGCAGCTCCATATTCGTCTTGCCTGATTTTGGTTATGGTAATGAAAAACCCTCGGCTCATATCGTTCCAAAATGTACAGGGATCCAAAACCCATGGTTAGCATGCCCACGATTTATGGCTTACTGGCTGTCTGAAACATTTTTTACATATATTTCTGCATTGTACCTTGTGTGATATGAGAAGGAGCTTTGAAACTCTGTAACATCACCTCCTCTCTATAATGAAACCCGTTAACTGCAGATGCCTTCTATGCTCAGTAGGTGGCACCAAGGAGGCCATGCTTGCTTCTCCATGCTTACTCCCATAGACTCCCTGGTATGTGCATCATCAATCAGAGTGGCTCCTCATCTCACTGTCAAACCCATTAACTGCCCTCCTCCACCATCTCCTTAAGTAAAAGCCCCATATCATTGACCAGACCTGCTACAAGGACTGAGGAGAAGCCATTCCTGTGTTTGAGTAGGAGCACGGTCTCTCACCTCATGGAGGAAGCAAATACTCCAAACAAGTTCTTGACCAGGGATGGCCAACCTGAGGCTCTCCAGCTGTTGCAAAACTACAACTCCCAGCATTCCCAGACTGCCTACAGCTAGCAGCCTACAGCAGGGCATTGTGGGAGTTGTAGTTTTACAACAGCTGGAGAGACACAGGTTGGCCATGCCTGTTCTTGGCCTTCACTCATTGCTTAATGTGGTTCTCAAGATGGGAAAGGTTGGGGACCAATGCAACAGAACATAACCATGGATAAAGCAGAAGGATGGAGAGTAGACCAGGACGTGGTTGTAGATCAGTCGCCAGGAGAAATCTCTCCTTCCATCTTCAAAATCATCACATAGTTACATAGTCAATATGGTTGAAAAAATACATAAGTCCATCAATTTCAACCAAGGTTGAGGATGTGAATTTTAGAAAAAAAAGGGGAGTGAGACTCAGATTTCTACACATTTTCATAATCATTAATGTCATTTACTTTTAAGAATTCAGCCCTTTTTAAACCCGTCCACTGTTCCTGCTGTGACCACGTCCTGAGGAGTCTATTCCACAGATTCACAGTTCTTAAAGTGAAGAAGCTTTGACGTCTCTGGAGACTGAACTTTTTCTTCTCCGGTCGGAGGCAGCGCCCCCTTGTCTTCTGAGGGGATTCTATGTGGAACAGCTTTTTATTCCATTTATGTATTTGTATAGGTTAATGATGTCCCCCCTTAGACGTCTCCTCTTAAGACTAAATACGTTTCATTCTTCATTGATTCTTTTATTCTTCTTCTTTCTTCATAACTAAGACCCTCCATGCCCCTTATCAGTTTAGTTGCTCTCCTCTGTACTCTCTGCAGCTCCAGGGCATCCTTTCTATGGACTGGTGCCCAGAACTGAACTGCATATTCCAGATGAGGCCGCACCAACACTTTGTAATGTGGTAATATCACATCCCTGCCCCGCGAGTCCATGCCTCGTTTACTGCATGACAATATCCTGGTGGCCTTAGAAGCAGCTGTTGCATCACCTAGGACATATGAAGCACAGAGATTATTACTACCAAGATGCAGAACTTTACATTTATCCACATTGAACCTCATTTGCCAAGTTGATGCCCAATCACTCAGAGTGTCCACGTCAGTGTCACGGCCACGGTTATGGCCGTGACTCCTTGGGAGCCGCATACAGTTGCCCGCGGTTTGGGTAGTTGTTTCAACCGCAGCTTGAGGCATGATGTTGTTTGCCTCAAGTGCGGTTGCCGCAGACAACAGCCATGTGTGCGGTTCCCTTGGAGTTGTGTGCGTGTGTGTATGCACGTTTGTATGTCTGGTGTGCACTTTGTGTTGTCTGGTGTGCACTTTGACATCTTCCTTTCTCTGTGGCTGCCCGTGGCAACGTTTGGTATGTTGTACATGTGGTGGCAGGGTCCCGGCCTTCGGGCTGTCTCCCAGGACGGCTGCCACCCATGTCGTTGCCTGCGGCAACAGCCACAGTGTGATCTCAGTTTGGTCACTTCCCCTTTATGTGTGTTTCCCTTCTGTGGTGCTGGAAGGGTTAACTCCCTTCCCAGATTGTGTGTGATGTCACTGGGTGTGTCCGACTGTGGGGTGTGGCTTCTTGGCCTATATAGCCTTGGTGTTTGGCATGGCTCAGTAGGTTGCTTCAGTCATGCTTGGCTGGAGCAGCCTCCTGTGCATATTACCTGCCAGTGAGAGCCACCCCTGTGGTCATAAAGATATTGTCGTTATGTTTATGTCTTGCTGTGTGTTGATGTTGTATGTTATGTTCTGTTGGGACCTTCCTATGTGTTATGGTGCAGCTTACGGTTCTGGATTCCTGTTTGCGCAGGGATCCAGTCAGCAAGGCTGTGGCAGGTTGGTGGAACTACTAGTTCGCCTGCCATACCCGTAAGGCTGTATGAGTTCCCCTTTTCCCAACAGCTTGGCCATTGAGACTCCTGCTCCTCCGTGCCTAGGAGGAGTAGGTCGTCTTACCCAGCTCCTAGCTCAGGGATCTGCGGAGGGTAAGTCAGGGATCCGAGGTTCCTGCGCATGGGTCCTCCTACCTTTAAGGTCGGCCCATGCAGGTAGGAGTTAGGGTCAGGTTAGGGATGCTTGAGGAGGTGACCTGCTCCCTATCCTGTTCTCCTGGCCGAGTAGCCACAACATCACCTGGCAACACACGGCTGAGGGTTTCCCCCATCCTCAGCCGTGATAGTCAGCTTGTGGTTTGTGGACATCTTCCATAGACTGTACAATACTACATAGCTTAGTATAATCTGCAAAAATAGAAATGGTGCTATTAATCCCGTCCTCGATATCATTAATAAATAAATAAATAATAGAGGACCCAGCACTGAACCTTGGGGTCACCACTTATAACCCGGGACCATTCCAAATACGAATCATTGACCACAACTCTCTGGACACGGTCCTTCAGCCAGTTTCCAATCCAATTACAGGCTATTCTTTCCAAGCCCATAGACCTTACTTTACCTATTAAACATTGATGGACAACGTTGCCTATTCTCCATTCTCCATGTTCTATAGAATATAATGGAGGTGATTCATGTCACATGTCACGTTCCCAATATAACCATTCTATAAATTTGATTGAACTTTCTGCGTCTTATGATCTCCTCCCACATTGTTCTTGATAAATGAGGGATCAATAGCATGGCAGGGGACGGATGTTTCAGCCACCAGGTATTGTTATTAGGTTTGTATGGGCTGAATAGGATGGAGACTGTTGGGAAGGGGGACGAGGGGAGAGAAGAACGTGTCTTGTAGGTATGGGCCAGCATCAGTCAGAATCTCTGCGTCCATCTCCTCCCGTCTCACACTCCGGTGGTCAGATTAATGAACGGTCCTCTTCTGGTCTTTATTTGTCAGCTGCTGACGTCGGGTGGAGAACGCGTCTGCATTCATCATATCCAAAGCTTTCTATATAAAGACTTATAATGTGACACTGGGAAGATAAAGACGCGGCATGTGATGATATTCCCACATCAAACCATTGACCGGTCTGCATGACAAAGGATCTGACACCTAACACGGCTGAATTATTTCCAACTTTGACAAATGTCATGGCGGCATCTTTCATGAACATGTTCTTATGATCTCCTCAGAGAAATGAGGACAAAGCGCAATAAATGTGGCTGGATGGGGACGGGGGACATCTCTGTGCGGCGCTCGGCCATTGTTCACCTGTTTTCTTGGACTGGAGTTTGACCTTAGGCAGAAAATACATTATGTGGTGATTGAGGTCTCATATGGAGTCATACAAAGCCCAGCTGGGTGAGAGAGGCTGGGAGAAGGTGTGACTGGACCTGTAGGCAGGGCGAGCCTGAGGGGGGTGGTGCCCTGTGCAGAAGCTTCTATTAATCTCCATCCTGTATGTGTACCATATAGTGCCCAATAAATACAACCATGCAGTGTCCAAATAATGCTAAAATATAGTGCCGAAATAACACAACCATACAGTGCTCAAATAATACAGCCATACAGTGCTCAAATAATACAGCCATACAGTGCTCAAATAATACAGCCATACAGTGCACAAATAATACAGCTATACAGTGCACAAATAATACAGCCATACAGTGCTCAAATAATACAGCTATACAGTGCTCAAATAATACAGCTATACAGTGCTCAAATAATACAGCCATACAGTGCTCAAATAATACAGCCATACAGTGCTCAAATACAGCCATACAGTGCACAAATAATACAGCCATACAGTGCACAGACAACACAACTATACAGTGCTCAAATAATACAGCTATACAGTGCTCAAATAATACAGCCATACAGTGCTCAAATAATACAGCCATACAGTGCACAAATAATACAGCTATACAGTGCACAAATAATACAGCCATACAGTGCTCAAATAATACAGCTATACAGTGCTCAAATAATACAGCTATACAGTGCTCAAATAATACAGCCATACAGTGCTCAAATAATACAGCCATACAGTGCTCAAATACAGCCATACAGTGCACAAATAATACAGCCATACAGTGCACAGACAACACAACTATACAGTGCTCAAATAATACAGCTATACAGTGCTCAAATAATACAGCCATACAGTGCTCAAATAATACAGCTATACAGTGCACAAATAATACAGCCATACAGTGCTCAAATAATACAGCTATACAGTGCTCAAATAATACAGCTATACAGTGCTCAAATAATACAGCCATACAGTGCTCAAATAATACAGCCATACAGTGCTCAAATACAGCCATACAGTGCACAAATAATACAGCCATACAGTGCACAGACAACACAACTATACAGTGCTCAAATAATACAGCTATACAGTGCTCAAATAATACAGCCATACAGTGCTCAAATAATACAGCCATACAGTGCACAAATAATACAGCTATACAGTGCACAAATAATACAGCCATACAGTGCTCAAATAATACAGCTATACAGTGCTCAAATAATACAGCTATACAGTGCTCAAATAATACAGCCATACAGTGCTCAAATAATACAGCCATACAGTGCTCAAATACAGCCATACAGTGCACAAATAATACAGCCATACAGTGCACAGACAACACAACTATACAGTGCTCAAATAATACAGCTATACAGTGCTCAAATAATACAGCCATACAGTGCTCAAATAATACAGCTATACAGTGCTCAAATACAGCCATACAGTGCACAAATAATACAGCTATACAGTGCTCAAATAATACAGCCATACAGTGCTCAAATATTACAGCTATACAGTGCACAAATAATACAGCCATACAGTGCACAAATAATACAGCCATACAGTGCTCAAATAATACAGCCATACAGTGCTCAAATAATACAGCCATACAGTGCACAAATAATACAGCTATACAGTGCACAAATACAGCCATACAGTGCACAAATAATACAGCTATACAGTGCACAAATAAAGCTATACAGTGCACAAATAATACAGCCATACAGTGCACAAATAATACAGCTATACAGTGCTCAAATAATACAGCCATACAGTGCTCAAATAATACAGCTATACAGTGCACAAATAATACAGCCATACAGTGCTCAAATACTACAGCCATACAGTGCTCAAATAATACAGCCATACAGTGCTCAAATAATACAGCTATACAGTGCACAAATAATACAGCCATACAGTGCTCAAATAATACAGCTATACAGTGCTCAAATAATACAGCCATACAGTGCTCAAACAACACAACCATACAGTGCTCAAATAATACAGCCATACAGTGCACAAATAATACAGCCATACAGTGCTCAAATAAATCGGTCCAGGCTTATTCATCATTATTTATGCCAGAAACAGCTTTTAGTAATGACTGAAATCTGTGGCAGCTCGGAAGTAGATTTCATTCCGGTGCACGGACTGCTGGAGGAGCCATATCATCTATGATGAGCCCCGCGTCACATCACATATAACATCGCTCCTCCGGCAGCACAGACCCCATCAAGACCGGTAAAGTAGACTCGGGTCTTGATTAATCAGGGCCGTAGTGCCCAAGAATCACCAGCTTTGTCCCTATGACACCTGTTACATGTTAACTTGGCTACTGAAGACATCTGTGTTGGTCCCATGTTCATATGTGTCCGCATTGCTGAGAAAAATGATGTTTTAATATATGCAAATGAGTGTCTAGGAGCAACGGGGGCGTTGACGTTACACCTAGAGGCTCTGCTCTCTCTGCAACTGCGGCGTCCTCTGCATTTTGATTCACAGGGCCTGGTACTGAAAACATCATCATGCATGGTCCTGTCATTCACAGTGCAGAGGACACGGCAGTTGCAGAGAGAGCTGAGCCTCTAGGTGTAATGGGAACTCCCCCATTGCTCTTAGAGGCTCATTTGCATATAGTAAAACATCATTATTCTCAGCAGTGCGGGCACATATGAACATGGGACCAACACAGATGCCTTCAGCTGCCAAGTGCACATGTAACAGGTCAGCCAGTGTCATAGGGACAAAACTGCTGACAGATGCCTTTTAAATAATCCTGCAAGGAGCATCTCCTGACACAATCCTGGCCCTGCCATTATTCCTCCCTTCAGTACCAGCAGGAGATGCCTGAGACAGAACAAGCGGCACAGTCCTCAGAACGGCCGTGCAATTAGGAGCGCGCTAGATGGCAGATTGCAGCACTGTGTGGCATCCGAACATGATATGAGCAACATGAGGCAACAATGTATCTAAAAACAATAATAATAACAATCCGAACATTCTGAACCTCCTGACGAACAGACGCCTACGTGTTTTCTTCTAATAAGTAAAAAAAAAATATTGCTGAAGACACATCCAGCTTCTGTCATCGCTTTCCTGCTGCAGACATATAGACATATTTTTATTTGAATGTTAAAGAAAAAATTGTTTTGTATTAAAGCTGACAATTTAATTGCGTTATCTGCCTACTTTATTTTCACAGATAGAGCAGGTTCTGCCCCAAAGGGATCACTTAAATATGAAAAATAAAAAAAATCTGGTATTTGGAGGCAGAGTGGTGATCTCACATCTCCATAGACCAGGTCAATGTATGGAGAGCGCGGAATGGCGCAGCCAGATTGCAGCTCCGTAAATCACCCGCCACTCTAATGCCCTCTATCGGTGGACGCCCTGACACGGTCATACATTTTTGTGGCCCAAGATGTTTAACAAAAAAAATGAGTTTTCTAATTATAATTGGCGCAGCTTCTTTGTTTTATTATTATATTATTTTCTTTTTTCACGGTAGATCTGGCAGAGCTGGAACGTGCGTTTTCTTGCAGGATGGGATCATTTTGATTGGGCGCCTTTACGTGGCGGGAAAGTTACTGTATGATAGACATCAATAACTGAGCAGAGTGAGGACGCTGGAGAAAAGGCTCATACAGAGCTACTTACCTAAGCCTTTCAGTGAGTGCCAGGTTTCCACTCCCTGACAGCAAGCAGATACCTTGAAAAGTTGGAAAAATCAGACCCCAGACCCGACCCCTATATTAATCAGACCCGACCCCTATATTAATCAGACCCCAGACCAGACCCCTATATTAATCAGACCCCAGACCCGACCCGACCCCTATATTAATCAGACCCCAGACCCGACCCCTATATTAATCAGACCCCAGACCCGACCCCTATATTAATCAGACCCCAGACCAGACCCTTAAAATAAATTCAGTCAACATAAAATAATCAGACCCCAAACCACAACTGATAAATCAATCAGTCCCTAGACCCCTATATTAATTCAGACCCCAGAACAAACCATTACAATGAATCAGACCCCACACCAATCCCTATATAAATCAGACTCCAGACCATATCCTTCATTTCAACCAAAAAACAGACCCCTTAAAATTATTCAGACTCCAGATTAATCCACTAAAATTGATCAGACCCCTAACATATTTCAGACCCCCTAAATTAATTCTGACCCCAGACCAGGCCCCTGAAATAAATCAGACACCAGATTAAACCACCATATTTAGACCCCAGAGCGGACTGCAGACCTCTAGATGAATATGAAACAAGACTAAACTAATCAGACCCCAGACTGGACCCCTATATTAATCAGACCCCAGACCGGACCCCTATATTAATCAGACCCCAGACCCGACCCCTATATTAATCAGACTCCAGACCGGACCCCTATATTAATCAGACCCCAGACCCGACCCCTATATTAATCAGACTCCAGACCAGACCCCTATATTAATCAGACCCCAGACCCGACCCCTATATTAATCAGACTCCAGACCGGACCCCTATATTAATCAGACCCCAGACCCGACCCGACCCCTATATTAATCAGACCCCAGACCCCTATATTAATCAGAACCCAGACCCGACCCCTATATTAATCAAACTCCAGACCAGACCCCTATATTAATCAGAACCCAGACCGGACCCCTATATTAATCAGACCCCAGACCCGACCCCTATATTATTCAGACTCCAGACCAGACCCCTATATTAATCAGACCCCAGACCCGACCCTATATTAATCAGACTCCAGACCGGACCCCTATATTAATCAGACCCCAGACCAGACCCCTATATTAATCAGACCCCAGACCAGACCCCTATATTAATCAAACTCCAGACCCGACCCCTATATTAATCAGACCCCAGACCGGACCCCTATATTAATCAGACCCCAGACCGGACCCCTATATTAATCAGACCCCAGACCCGACCCCTATATTAATCAGACCCCAGACTGGACCCCTATATTAATCAGACCCCAGACCGGACCCCTATATAAATCAGACCCCAGACCGGACCCCTATATTAATCAGACCCCAGACCGGACCCCTATATTAATCAGACCCCAGACCGGACCCCTATATTAATCAGACCCCAGACCCGACCCCTATATTAATCAGACTCCAGACCGGACCCCTATATTATTCAGACCCCAGACCGGACCCCTATATTAATCAGACCCCAGACCCGACCCCTATATTAATCAGACCCCAGACCCGACCCATATATTATTCAGACCCCAGACCCCTATATTAATCAGACTCCAGACCAGACCCCTATATTAATCAGACCCCAGACCCGACCCCTATATTATTCAGACCCCAGACCCGACCCCTATATTAATCAGACTCCAGACCAGACCCCTATATTAATCAGACCCCAGACCGGACCCCTATATTAATCAGACCCCAGACCCGACCCCTATATTAATCAGACCCCAGACCCGACCCTAGACTATTCCCACACAAGACCGTTGCCGTCTTGTCAGCCTAAATGCTCCAGCGCAGGTGTTCCTTTTGGGTCTGTCAGAGGTGTAGCAGAGTGCCTCAGCCGCGCCCCTCCCCCTCTAATATATACGGCTCTGGGAGGTTTTTAAAACCTTCTCTGTACGTTAAATAGCAAATCAATAAAGATAACACGGCACTTGTTCAACATTCAATTAACTTCCTAAATTATTACTTAGCTGAGTTCATTATGTTCACTGTCAGATCGCGGGGAATAATGATCGGAGCGAGTCATATAAATATTTTGTAAATGTTCTTCTGAGCTATTAACAAGAAGAAAGGGCGCTCAGGGCGCGATATGCGAGCATCCGCTAAAAGAGAAAAATGGAAATATAATGGACTCCTATACGATTACGGAGCTTTACTTCCCCCAGTAAGACTAATGGCACCGCTGTATACATATATATACCGTACGCGCCTCACAAAGGTCACTGCTATTAGCTGCTCAGGGGGAGACGTCCACCGCTCTCACCAGATGTCTCACATGGTAAAACACAGCTGGTCCAGATACTGTCTAGTTCTATCAGAAATGAAACCGCAACAGATGTAGCAGAGCAGAGTTTGTCATTGGCTGCAACTCACAATGATAACATATCCAAAACCGTACTATAAAGTAATGTTATATGTGGTGTTACATAGGACTGCAGGTGACATCCACTACATTATCTGTACTCAGAGAGTTATCACTGTGTTATCTGTGGTGTTACATAGGACTTCAGGTGATATCTGCTACATTATCTGTACTCAGAGCTATCACTGTGTTATCTGTGGTGTTACATAGGACTGCAGGTGACAACTACAACATTATCTGTACTCAGAGAGATATCACTGTGTTATCTGTGGTGTTACATAGGACTGCAGGTGATATCTACTACATTATCTGTACACAAAGAGTTATCACTGTGTTATCTGTGGTGTTACATAGGACTGCAGGTGACATCTACTATATTATCTGTACTCGGAGATATCACTGTGTTATCTGTGGTGTTACATAGGACTGCAGGTGACAACTACAACATTATCTGTACTCAGAGAGATATCACTGTGTTTTCTGTGGTGTTACATAGGACTGAAGATAAACCTGCTACAACTACATTTTTAGATATAGTCCATCACACCTCACCCTTTCTTTTACAGATGTGTCACTGAATACTGTAGCCCTAGAATTCTAATCATGGTCCATGCGGTGCGGGGGAGGATCCTGAGGTGGGTCCCAGAGGTTCGGAAGGAATGAAGCGATGCTTGACGCTGCCCTTCGAGCCTATTAGACTTTATTGATGGGTTCGGGGGTTGGGCTCCGAACGTCCTCTGATGGGACCAAGGAACCCAAGCGGTAATGGTCACTGTCAGTTCCTGAAGCGGCGTCCTCGGGCTCTGGGCACACCCGGCTGCGCGCGCTGTGGCGGTGGAGCAGATCCCACATAAATCTGTGCTGACAGCGGATTCGATTTCCCTTTCATTGTGTCAGGAGATGAGACACATTCACATTTCTCCACCAATCAAGGCGATTTAACCTGATGAGCGGTGAATGGATGCGCGACCAATCCGGCGCCACGTGAAGAGCCGCGTTCTGCCGATCATGTCCCTTTGTCACAGCCATCGTAAGTGTAGAATAGAAATCCAGCCTCGTCTGACATCCATAAGACTGCAGAGAGGGATGCGTTATCTGTTCCGGCCGGCGCTGTTACTGTGGAGCTGATGACATCATCACGACATGACATCACTCATCAGACAGGGCTGTCCACAAAGTCACAGCATGAATTCTGGGCCAACAAGAGTTCACAAGAGAGGATGTTGGTGTCCGTGTTTGACCAGGTGTCTTCTAAATGCCACAGCGGCACAGAGTATTTCAGGAGAGCAGTGAGCTGATCTTGTGGAGGTCACAGGATGAGAGTTACATAGTGGAAGGAGCAGGGTCCCCAGCAGCACAGAGGATTTCAGGAGAGGAGTGTGCTGATCTTGTGGGAGGTCACAGGATGAGAGTTACATAGTGGAAGGAGCAGGGTCCCCAGCAGCACAGAGGATTTCAGGAGAGGAGTGAGCTGATCTTGTGGAGGTCACAGGATGAGAGTTACATAGTGGAAGGAGCAGGGTCCCCAGCAGCACAGAGGATTTCAGGAGAGGAGTGAGCTGATCTTGTGGAGGTCACAGGATGAGAGTTACATAGTGGAAGGAGCTGGGTCCCAGCAGCACAGAGGATTTCAGGAGAGGAGTGAGCTGATCTTGTGGAGGTCACAGGATGAGAGTTACATAGTGGAAGGAGCTGGGTCCCAGCAGCACAGAGGATTTCAGGAGAGGAGTGAGCTGATCTTGTGGAGGTCACAGGATGAGTTACATAGTGGAAGGAGCAGGGTCCCCAGCAGCACAGAGGATTTCAGAAGAGGAGTGCGATGATCTTGTGGAGGTCACAGGATGAGAGTTACATAGTGGAAGGAGCAGGGTCCCAGCAGCACAGAGGATTTCAGGAGAGGAGTTTGCTGATCTTGGGAAGGGTAAAAAAGGGTTAGAGTTACATAGTGGAAGGAGAGGATTTCAGGAGAGGAGTGAGCTGATCTTGTGGAGGTCACAGGATGAGAGTTACATAGTGGAAGGAGTAGGGGCACCAGCAGCACAGAGAATTTCAGGAGAGGAGTGAGCTGATCTTGTGGAGGTCACAGGATGAGAGTTACATAGTGGAAGGAGCAGGGTCCCCAGGAGCACAGAGGATTTCAGGAGAGGAGTGAGCTGATCTTGTGGAGGTCACAGGCTGAGAGTTACATAGTGGAAGGAGCAGGGTCCTCTCAGCAGCACAGAGGATTTCAGGAGAGGAGTGTGCTGATTTTGTGGAGGTCACAGGCTGATAGTTACATAGTGGAAGGAGCAGGGTCCTCTCAGCAGCACAGAGGATTTCAGGAGAGGAGTGGGACTTGTGATGCTTTTAAGGACTGTCTGTATGACAGGAAAATCTGTAACCTGCCAGAAGAAGATGCAGCAGAGAAATTGTGGATACTCACAGTTCGCCGTCATCTGTGCCTCCATCTTAATCTCTCATCCGAAATTCACATTTTACTATGAATTAAATGATGTCACATCTCATATCTATCTATTTGCAAAAAAATAAATAATAATAATTCACATTTTTAAGTATAGAAATCTAATAATAATAATAATAACTGCATGGAATGGAAATGTTGGAGAGATGAGAAATCCGCCGCACGTTATCAGGTAGAGACCTGATATTCGCGGATTGCGGCTCCGCTGTCGGAGGGATCGCCCTCGGATCCGTGTGTGAAGCCTGTACGCCCTTAGGCATGTGATGTACCTTGTACTGAACTCGGCAGCCAAAAAATAATGGTCTGGGATCTGTGCAGGCGCCGCGTTCTCTGGAATATGACAAGACGCGGCAGGTTCTCCTGCTCATCGCTAAGCGGAGCCGATATATCTGTGGTGGGGGGGGCATCGGGCTTTCCATGTGGTATTTGCGTTTTCTGGAAGTTTCCGTCTTGTGCTGCTGGTTCTCTTCTGATAGAAGCTTCACCTTAAATCTTGAATCATGTGAAATACACAGATGGCGGACAATTCCCCCCCTTCTTCCCCGTGATGACCGGGGATCCTGTGGGGCACCGGGCGGGAGGACCACGAGCCTCGGACCGGAGATCTGCTTCTCTGCTTTTACTTTCTGAGGACTGTCCGATAATCCAGAATATTTGGTAATCTAGCATCTATCGCCTGATGATTGGCGCTCTGGGAGCCCCCAGCAGTCCCCATACCTTGGCTTGCCACAATGGCACCGCTGGTATCATGTGCTGCTTTATGTGGTGCCATCCTGGCATACAGAGGAGCGATGTATTGGTGCCGCCTATAGCACTGCCGATCTCTTACACATCACAGGGCCTTATAGACCGCCAGATATATTGTTGCCAACCGTCCCAAATTGCTGAGATTCTACCTATTTTTAAGGTAAATCACAGCATTTTTTGTCTCTGCGCTGTCCCACAATCCATGGCTGGCATTTTTTTAAATTTTTATTGGGCGTTACCTAGTGGTTTAATCCAATAGAGATTCCAATATCAATTACCCCCGTCTCCTTGTGCCTCCTGGCTCCTTCTCTGCAGGCTGGCCCCCCCTGGCTCCTTCTCTGCAGGCTGGCCCCCCCTGGCTCCTTCTCTGCAGGCTGGCCCCCCTGGCTCCTTCTCTGCAGGCTGGGCCCCCCTGGCTCCTTCTCTGCAGGCTGGCCCCCCCTGGCTCCTTCTCTGCAGGCTGGGCCCCCCTGGCTCCTTCTCTGCAGGCTGGCCCCCCTGGCTCCTTCTCTGCAGGCTGGCCCCCCCCGACTCCTCTGCAGGCTGGGCCTCCCCTGGCTTCTTCTCTGCAGGCTGAGCCCCCCTGGCTCCTCTGCAGGCTGGGCCCCCCTGGCTTCTTCTCGGCAGGCTGGGCCCCCCCTGAGGGACGTGGAGTCTGGATTATGGGACGTAGAGTCTGGATTATGGGACGTAGAGTCTGGATTATGGGACGTGGAGTCTGGATTATGGGGTCCGGCCTGGGGAATGGCGAGGTCTCAGTGTTGGAATCTGAATATGGAGCCCTAAAGTACAAGGTTTGGCCTGAGACCTGCATATTAGGGTGCCAGTGTTTGGGTCTGGATATGGGGGGCCTCATTTTCAGGTCTTGGTATTGGGGTTTGTATTATTGGGTCTGTTCTGAGGTTTTAGTCTGAACTCTGAGTTTTCAGGTCTGGAACTTGAGTCTCGGGGTCCGGTTTGAGAAATGGTTTAGGTTTTGAATATTGAAGTCTAGTCTGGAGTCTAAATAACGGGGTCTCAAAGTTTGGATCGGAATATTGGGGTCTGAACTATGGGGTTGGGTCTGGGGTCTCAATGTTTGTGTCTGGAAACTGGGGTCTGAATTTTCGGAATTGGTGTTGGGTCTGGAGTAGTTTTGGGTTGTGATCTGGATTAAAGGGGGTATCTAGGCCTTAGAAAAGCTGCAACTTCAAAAGCAATGCGGCTGAGATAATTGGTGACCCCCTCCCTCTATATTGTCTTCATTGTAAGGTCCAAATAGTGAGGACAGGGGACCCCCTGGAAACGTCACGCCCGATAACCCTTGCCCAGTCACATATTGGCAGCTATACAGTCACCTGTGTAGCCTTTACTAGTGATTTCCTATACCAGGGTCAGCAAACTCCAGCTGCTATGAAACTACAACTCCCAGCATGCACACCTGCTTGGCTGAATTCAGAAGGGGGCATGCTAGGAGTTATTATTTCACCACAGCTGGATTGCTGGAGGTTGCTGAGCCCTGTCCTATAAGGCTCCACCACATGGCCCATAGAAGCGGCTCTCTGTACAGCCCAGTGCACACAGCGCCGCGCACCCCCCCTGACAGATCCATTGGAAGCACCAATGCAAATATCGTGAGGCGTCTAATTCCGCTTTCATTACAAAGATATCGATCAGGAGTCGCCTCGAAATCTGTGTAAATGAACAATTATTTCCTAATTATACATTCTGCTGGAATCTGTTCTGTGTGATATGTGGAGTGCCAAGGGGTCTGCGAGGAGCGAGATAGCGCGGAAGACCCCAAGGAAAGTCGTAATGAGAGCAGCAATTTACTGGAAGAATTAACTGCCTCGTCAGAATAAAGTTTAGTACTTTTTCTACTTTTTAATGCTCATTTTATTTTTTATTTTTTCATGTTTTATGCTTATTTTAGCTTTTTCCTTCCTTCCGCTCCTGTTTGTGCTGCTGTTTCTGACAGCTTTGCCTATATTATGCTTCTTGTATGTCAGTATTTTCGTCGTTTTTCACATTTTGGGGGAGATCTATCAAAACTAGTGTGAAGGAAAACTGGCTTAGTTAATTAATTTGAAACCAATCAGATATCAACTTCCATTTTCCAGTGGTGGAATCTGATTGGTTGCTATGGACAACTAAGCCAGTTCTACTTTACACCCCCTTTGTGCTTATTTAAATTTTTAACTTTCTATTCCTAGTTTATGCTTATTCTTGTTTTACAGTTTTGACATTTTTCATGTTTATGTTTTAGTTTTATGCTTTGCATTTTTTTTAGGTTTTTCACGTTTATGCTTATTTTAGATTTGTTGTAGCTTTTCACGTTTTATTGATATAGTTTTGTATTGTACTTTTTCACGTTTTATGCTTAGTTTACATTTGTATATTTGTCGTTATTTCACCTTTCTTGCTTATTTTAGTTTTGTATTCGCCTTCCTTCTGTGGATTCTATGGAGGGTGAAAATACACCCAGTACTTGAGGGTGAAGCCAGGACATGCGATGAGTATTGGGTGGGACCTGGTACTAATCTGGCACTGTGGTCCGGGGTCTGCAGCCTACAGAGGTGGACATACAGTATACACATATACACGTACAGTACGTACAGCTGTTACAATTGTATCCAGTCCAGAAAATCCAGAAAATCCTTTGTGAGCTAATTCCTCATGCACACGACCGTTGTGTGTTTTGCGGTCCGCAAACCGCTGATCCGCAAAACACGGATGGCGTCCGTGTGCATTCCGCAATTTGCGGAACGGCACTGACAGCCATTAATATAACTGCCTATTCTTGTCTGCAAAACGCGGACAAGAATAGGACAGATTATATATTTTTTTGCGGACCACGGAACGGAGCTACGGATACGGACAGCACACAGAGTGCTGTCCGCATCTTTTGCGGCCCCATTGAAGTGAATGGGTCCGCATCCGAGCCGCCAAAACTGCGACTCTGATGCGGACCAAAACAATGGCCGTGTGCATGAGGCCCAACACTGATACATTCTTCCTGTGCTAATACATTGTAGCAAACGGAAAGGACAGGGGAGAGATTTTGCTCCCAGGTAGACGCTATTCTTGATAGTCCTACACAGACATTTGGGCAGAATTTCTCCTTATTTTTCACGGGATTTTTATTTCTGGATGCAGATATTTCTGCTCTCGTGGAACGCACAGGCAGCTGATTTGGGAGATCCACCATTTTTATTTTTATTTTTCTTGGAAGTTGGAGCTGAATGTAGACAGGGATGCGTTACACGGTGCGCACACTACTGGAGACTGCTCCGCACACTGTGGCGCGCTGCGCTTGCTTTGCTGGCAGGTACGTCCCCAGTATTGTAGGATACCCATAGAGCTAATACTGCTAAGAAGCTAAGCATACAGAAAATGACCACAAATCCTCTGTAAGAATCCTAGACGAGCCTCAAGAGCTTAATTCTGACATAGAACGCCATTACCCGTCACATGGAGGGGCCCCTGGGACGTCCTCCATCTTCTACACGTCTCACGCTGAGAGTTATCACGAGGCGATGCACTAAGCTTCCAGTCATCATTCCTGCTCTATTCTATACAAAGTATATGTATTCTGTTGCTATCTCGAAACTGTCAACAATAAACCTGCTGTTGACTGATCCTATTGTGTATATAGTGCACATTATTACTGTTTTTAAGGGAACCTGTCTTATTGAACATGCTATTTGAGCTGCAGCGTGTCATAGAGCAGGAGGAGCTGAGCAGGGTCAAATATAGGTTTATGGGAAACGATTTAGTGAAACTTATCATTTATTTATTTAAATTCCTGCTCATTCTGGACTTTGTAGTCCAGGAGGCGGTCCTATCTGTGATTGACAGCTTTGTGTGTGTACACACTCAGAGATAGGACCGCCTCCTGGACCTCAGAGCCCAGAATGGGATTTAATTCAAATTAGGACTATTGGATCTGTCAACAGCAGCTTGCTGACAGTTAGGCCCCTTTCACACGGGCGAGATTTCCGCGCGGGTGCAATGCGTGACCTGAACGCATTGCACCCGCACTGAATCCGGACCCATTCATTTCTATGGGGCTGTGCACATGAGCGGTGATTTTCACGCATCACTTGTGCGTTGTGTGAAAATCGCAGCATGCTCTATATTCTGCATTTTTTCACGCAACGCAGGCCCCATAGAAGTGAATGGAGCTGCGTGAAAATCGCAAACATCAGCAAGCAAGTGCGGATGCGGTGCGATTTTCACGCACGGTTGCTAGGAGACGGATCAGGATGGGGACCCGATCTATATTATTTTCCCTTATAACATGGTTATAAGGGAAAATAATAGCATTCTGAATACAGAATGCATAGTAAAAAAAAAAAAAAATAATATAACTCACCTACATCCACTTGTTCGCGCAGCCGGCATCTCTTCTGTCTTCATCTGTGAGGAAAAGGACCTTTGATGACGTCACTGCGCTCATCACATGGTCCGTCACATGATCCATCACCATGGTAAAAGATCATGTGATGAGCGCAGTGACGTCATCAAAGGTCCTATTCCTCAAAGATCTTCCCGCTGCCCTCTTTTGATCAGAGTCTGTATAGCCCTTGCTTATATTAATTTATTAGATACACTAGATGTATTAGATACACTAGTATTTTATCATAGCGTATACTCCAGTCACATCCAAAGCTGCATGCATAATTTTGCTGAACATTTATTATTCAGTGTCTTTGCCAGGGCTGCCCACCCACTATAAGTCCTTTTTCACGAAGCAGCTTTCCAGGCAGCAAATTGTCAGGGGTCCAGGTAATAAACATCTGTATGCACATTTTTATAAGTGTACTGTTCACACCAGGCATTGCACGCTCCTCTGAAACTGCATCTACTATAACATAGGACAAGATGTTAGATCAGCTGCTGGGGTTAAATGAATTGTAACTGCAGATCTGGAGGTGGGAAATGTATAAAAGTCGTGATCAATCTGAGGATTTTCAGATTTATTCAAATTGTTTGCAATTATTAAAGCTTCTGCTCCATGTTGTGGAAACACATAAAATATACCGGGATCCCCCCTTCATGGATGAGGATGATGAGGGTAACAGTTAATCTTCTTGTAACATTTCACAGTAGTTGCAGGTTTCTCATCCTTAAAGATCAGCATTTGCTACAATGTTGCAGAAGTTTTATAGCACTGCTACATGCAGTGAATGATGTCACCATAAATCTGATTGGAATTCATGGGAGTAAGTGGGGGGGGGGGGTACAGTGGGTGTGAGGGGTCTATAGCGAGGTGTACACTGGGGGTTGGATGTGCATGGTGGATTATATGTACATGCCTCCAGCACAGTCCCTGAGCCTCAGCACAATGGTCGCACCGGGAGAGTTTGCAGTCTGTTCCCTCATTGACACTTTGAATTGCGCTACAACTTTTAATCAGGAAGTCGGTGAAAATTAAAGTCTCCTCGTAAAAAGCCATAAACTCCAACTGCGCTTTTTCTCTCCGATTGATACTATTGAACTGAAACAAACAAGCTCCAGATTTCTGTGTGGAAGAATCCTGCAATTAACACTACAAGAACTGTGAATAGTTCTGCAACCGAGAATGTGTGTGTTCCACTGCAAACTCTGTAACCAAGTCGACATAATTCTATATTTATTTATGTGTTCTTTACTAGATAGTATCAAATATAACCATTCAGACAGAACATTTACATTGTAATAAAAACACACAGTGACATCACAGTACAGGGATAATAAACAGTGATGTCACAGTACAGGGATAATAAACACAGTGATGTCACAGTACAGAGATAATAAACACAGTGATGTCACAGTACAGGGATAATAAACACAGTGATGTCACAGTACAGGGATAATAAACACAGTGATGTCACAGTACAGGGATAATAAACACAGTGATGTCACAGTACAGGGATAATAAACACAGTGATGTCACAGTACAGGGATAATAAACACAGTGATGTCACAGTACAGGGATAATAAACACAGTGATGTCACAGTACAGGGATAATAAACACAGTGATGTCACAGTACAGGGATAATAAACACAGTGATGTCACAGTACAGGGATAATAAACACAGTGATGTCACAGTACAGGATAATAAACACAGTGATGTCACAGTACAGGGATAATAAACACAGTGATGTCACAGTACAGGGATAATAAACACAGTGATGTCACAGTACAGGGATAATAAACACAGTGATGTCACAGTACAGGGATAATAAACACAGTGATGTCACAGTACAGGATAATAAACACAGTGATGTCACAGTACAGAATAATACACACAGTGATGTCACAGTACAGACATAATAAACACAGTGATGTCACAGTACAGACATAATAAACACAGTGATGTCACAGTACAGGGATAATAAACACAGTGATGTCACAGTACAGGGATAATAAACACAGTGATGTCACAGTACAGGATAATACACACAGTGATGTCACAGTACAGAATAATACACACAGTGATGTCACAGTACAGACTAATAAACACAGTGATGTCAACAGTACAGGGATAATAACACAGTGATGTCACAGTACAGGGATAATAAACACAGTGATGTCACAGTACAGGGATAATAAACACAGTGATGTCACAGTACAGGGATAATAAACACAGTGATGTCACAGTACAGGGATAATAAACACAGTGATGTCACAGTACAGGGATAATAAACACAGTGATGTCACAGTACAGGGATAATAAACACAGTGATGTCACAGTACAGGGATAATAAACACAGTGATGTCACAGTACAGGGATAATAAACACAGTGATGTCACAGTACAGGGATAATAAACACAGTGATGTCACAGTACAGGGATAATAAACACAGTGATGTCACAGTACAGGGATAATAAACACAGTGATGTCACAGTACAGGGATAATAAACACAGTGATGTCACAGTACAGGATAATAAACACAGTGATGTCACAGTACAGAATAATACACACAGTGATGTCACAGTACAGACTAATAAACACAGTGATGTCACAGTACAGACATAATAAACACAGTGATGTCACAGTACAGGGATAATAAACACAGTGATGTCACAGTACAGGGATAATAAACACAGTGATGTCACAGTACAGGATAATAACACAGTGATGTCACAGTACAGAATAATACACACAGTGATGTCACAGTACAGAATAATAAACACAGTGATGTCACAGTACAGGGATAATAAACACAGTGATGTCACAGTATCAGGGATAATAAACACAGTGATGTCACAGTACAGGGATAATAAACACAGTGATGTCACAGTACAGGGATAATACACACAGTGATGTCACAGTACAGGGATAATAAACACAGTGATGTCACAGTACAGGATAATAACACAGTGATGTCACAGTACAGGGATAATACACACAGTGATGTCACAGTACAGGGATAATAAACACAGTGATGTCACAGTACAGGGATAATAAACACAGTGATGTCACAGTACAGGGATAATAAACACAGTGATGTCACAGTACAGGGATAATACACACAGTGATGTCACAGTACAGGGATAATAAACACAGTGATGTCACAGTACAGGGATAATAAACACAGTGATGTCACAGTACAGGGATAATAAACACAGTGATGTCACAGTACTAGGGATAATACACACAGTGATGTCACAGTACAGGGATAATAAACACAGTGATGTCACAGTACAGGGATAATAAACACAGTGATGTCACAGTACAGGGATAATACACACAGTGATGTCACAGTACAGGGATAATAAACACAGTGATGTCACAGTACAGGGATAATAAACACAGTGATGTCACAGTACAGGGATAATAAACACAGTGATGTCACAGCATAGGGATAATAAACACAGTGATGTCATAGTACAGGGATAATACACACAGCGATGTCACAGTACAGGGATAATACACACAGTGATGTCACAGTACAGAGATAATACACACAGTGACGTCACAGTACAGGGATAATACACACAGTGACGTCACAGTACAGGGATAATACACACAGTGACGTCACAGTACAGGGATAATACACACAGTGATGTCACAGTACAGAGATAATACACACAGTGATGTCACAGTACAGGGATAATACACACAGTGATGTCACAGTACAGAGATAATAAACACAGTGATGTCACAGTACAGGGATAATAAACACAGCGATGTCACAGTACAGGGATAATAAACACAGCGATGTCACAGTACAGGGATAATACACACAGTGATGTCACAGTACAGGGATAATAAACACAGTGATGTCACAGTACAGGGATAATACACACAGTGATGTCACAGTACAGGGATAATACAGGGATAATATACACAGTGATGTCACAGTACAGGGATAATAAACACAGTGATGTCACAGTACAGAGATAATATACACAGTGATGTCACAGTACAGAGATAATATACACAGTGATGTCACAGTACAGAGATAATAAAAACAGTGATGTCACAGTACAGGGTTAATAAACACAGTGATGTCACAGTACAGGGATAATAAACACAGTGATGTCACAGTACGAGGATAATACACACAGTGATGTCACAGTACAGGGTTAATAAACACAGTGATGTCACAGTACAGAGATAATACACACAGTGATGTCACAGTACAGAGATAATAAACACAGTGATGTCACAGTACAGGGATAATAAACACAGTGATGTCACAGTACAGAGGTAATACACACAGTGATGTCACAGTACAGAGATAATACACACAGTGGCCCAGATTCAAGAAGCACTTGCGCGGGAACAAGTGTGATTTGCGCCGCGCAAGTACTGATTTGCTCCTATGCAAATTTGGGGCTGATTCTGTAAACCAGTTAAGCCTGAAATGCGGCCATTTTCCCGCGCACGCAGCCTAGCTGTTCCTGCGCAATTTTCGTGCAATTTTGCGCGGGGTGTAAGTTGCGCCTTCATGGAATTCCCTCAGCGAATATGCAAATTAGGTACTGCCGATGATTCAGAAACATGCGCGTGTGATGCGCATCTTGCGCTGGAAGCGTGCAAGCTTTTTTCCCTGGGCAAACTTGCTCCTGTTAAAAGCAGGGGCAAGTTAGCAAAAGATGGCCAAATGTCATCCCAGGTACGCACTTCATTACCCAGGGCATTGATGTCCAGGGCAATGGCTTCATATATAGCCCTCCTTTGGGCAATGGTGGTGTTTGCCCGCTGGGCACCATATAGGACTTCCTTATGCTGCTGGAGTGCAGCAATCAGGATGTCCATCTCTGCAGCCACAAAGTTGGCCTTCCTTATTTTGGTCCCTTTGGGAGGTGCCATGTCTTGCAAAAGGGCTGAATTTCCTTGCTCAGGGGGGGGTAGGAAAAAGCAGGATGAAATTCAGCAAAGAACCTGCGCAAGTCTGCTCCTATTTATTTGCTCAGTGCAAGCAGCTGAGCAGGATTTGCCCTGAAATTATGCTAGCAAACCTCTGCTGAGCCGAAAATTCCTCATTTACATAGGGGCACACCCACTTTGACTTGCACGGCCTTGCGCCCTCAGCTTTGCCTTAAACAGGTGCAAATTAAATGAACAAACGATTCCTGAATCAGGTGGCAATTTGGCAAAATTGCTCCAGCGCAGAGAAATTCAGCTGAGCGGCTCAGGTGTAAGTAATGGGCAAATCTACCTGAATCTGGGCCAGTGATGTCACAGTACAGGGTTAATAAACACAGTGATGTCACAGTACAGGGTTAATAAACACAGTGATGTCACAGTACAGGGATAATAAACACAGTGATGTCACAGTACGAGGATAATACACACAGTGATGTCACAGTACAGGGAAAATAAACACAGTGATGTCACAGTACGAGGATAATACACACAGTGATGTCACAGTACAGGGAAAATAAACACAGTGATGTCACAGTACAGAGATAATACACACTGTCATGTCACAGTACAGGGATAATAAACACTGTCATGTCACAGTACAGGGATAATACACACAGTGATGTCACAGTACAGAGATAATACACAGTGATGTCACAGTACAGAGGTAATACACACAGTGATGTCACAGTACAGAGGTAATACACACTGTCATGTCACAGAAAACATAATAGACAGTAAAATAAACATTGGCATTGCTGTATTTGACCTTTGTGTCCCTTTGGCCCCAGGGCCCGGTTGTTGCTGCCTGTGTTTGTGTGGCTGTAATCGTCGCTGTAAAGCCGGCAGTCATGAAATTCCCTCATGAGAATTTGAAAACCTTCCAGAGTTGATTCTCATAATGTATAAACTTTTATTATCCTGTCAATACTAAACAGAAAAAAGCATGAATTGCTGCAGAACAATGAGGAGCCTCCGCTCTGCAAACAAAACAATTATTTGTTGTAAAAATATAAAATACTAAAGTTCAGTTGAGTTTATTCTGAAAACTGAGGATGTGAATGGGAGCGATGTCAGAATGCAGGAGGAGGAATCAGAAATGTCCTGATAGCAGCTTCATAAACCACTGACAGTCCTGAGACTGGGCTCCTTAGGATACCATGAGGGGCAGCTTGTGTTCCTGATTATTAGGGGATAGCCTCCATATTCTGCTCCTGTTGTGAGGACGTGCTGACACTATGTCCTATGGGTGGACACAAGAACATGGAAGATAGAGCCGCTGACATTGTAGGATGTAGCCACCATACAGGTGGGGGCACTGCAGCTTAGGGTGGTCACATTGCCCTCCTTGCCTCAATAATATTACCATACAGTACAGAAATAAAGCCGCAGTACAATTACTAATAACCAAATCATTTACAGTAGTGCAAGAAAACATATAATGGCCTCATATAATGAACACGTAACAGTGTCATACAGTGCTGAAATAACAGTACCATAGAGTTCTAGCATAATACTGCCATACAGTACATATACAGATGTAGCAGGGTCAGCACTCAAACTCTTAACTCAAATTTCTTAAATTATTGCATTATCTTTAAACAAAACCCATTGAAAAGCAACTGAAGGTGTTTGCTTAGTTTAGATAACACTTCTCAGAAATCTCAGAAAGCATAACCTCATATAGTACACGTAACGTTGGCATAACGTCCCATAACTTCCTTGCATAATACTGTCATATAGTGACTAAATAATAGTCACATTGAGTAAGCACATAAGATGTCTGTAGTAATGTCTAATAAAATCTCTACATAATGCTACCATACGGTACAGTGCTTATTTAGAAGTCTAATATAGTATCTTTACCGTACAGTACTGTAAGGAAGAGCAAACTGGTTCTACTGGTTCGGGATTCGGTCTGAATTTCTCAAAAAGTTGAGGTTCAGTGGAACCCAAATTTTGGGTAATTCGTTTTGCACGAACTGACGAGAGAGAGAAATTTGGTAAACCAAACAAATCTTATCTGGTTCGCTCACAGGCCACAGGTTCCCTGTAAAACACCGCCATACAGTGCTTCTGTAAAGTTCAATATCGGAAGTAGAGATGAGTAGTGATGAGCGGCTGGGGCTATATTCGAAGTCGTGTTATTTCACGAATATTTTGTAGAATATTCATCATATATTCTTGAATTTGAGAACTCAAGATTATTTTATTAAATGCGAAAAATCGGCAATGTAAAAATCGTGTAATGCGAATTCGTAACGCGAAATACCGGTGTGGGTCACTTTGGCTACATTTTTCAAGCTGCTAGAAGTTTTTCTGAGACTGGAGACAATGGTTGGCACGGCAGAACATTACAATAGCTTTATATGCAGATAGAGCGCTCCAATATATTCGCGATTGCGCTAATCGGCATTGATTTGAATATTTTTTCGCACTACATGCAACTTCAGATTTTAGCAGATCTGATTGGTGCACTAAGTATTGTTGTGAACTTGACATTGCTTCCTTCTCATTGGCCCACAAGCAAGAAGCAGAGAGCAATCATGTGTTCAGATGGAAAAAAAATGCTGAATATTCGATGTAACGAATATATAGCACTATATTCTGAATATTCACAAATTCTCGAAGTGGCGATATTCGCGATAAAAATTTGCTATTCAAATGTTCGCGCTGAACACTAGAGATGAGCGAAGATATGGAGAATTCGATTCGGCTGCTTTGCCGAATTTCACAAAGAAATTAGCTTTGTGATGAATTACTTTGTCACGAAGCACATTTCTTTGTGGGTGCAATGACGGGGAACTGCGATCACGCCAGCCCCCATCATTTAACCCCTCAGATGCTGCAGTTATCGCCAATCGCGGCTGACATTTAGGCCTTTCAGAGGTTAATCAGGGTAATAAATAAATAAATACTCACCTCATCCATTTCATTGCGTAAAGGCCGTCGCTGCCATCTTCATTGAAGACACTGCGTGAAATCTCGCGAGGTGACAGGATGACATCATTGCGCTGGCTTGGTGATGTCATACGTCACCACATGGGAGATTTTGCGTGGTATCTTCAATCAAGATGGCTGCAAGGGCCTCTTGCCACAAAAATGGAAGGAAGTATGTATTTTTTTTTGTTTGTTTTTTACTGCCATTTCAGGGAAAATTGATTCGTTACCACAAAGCGCGAGGAAATTTGGCTTCACAGCTAATCCAATTTTTTCCTAAAATTCTGATCAAAGTCAATTAGTTTGACTTTGATTCGCTCAACACTAATGGTAATCATGTAATATGCATCCCACAAAATCACCACATACCATAGCACTGCCATACAGTGACTATAGGGTAGTGCTATATAGTAAACATAAACTAAAACCCTAATATTGCTACATAATAACGAATACCAGGTGGGCGCCTGCTGGGAAGAATCCAGTGGTAAAAGCCCATCAAGCCCTAATTACGGGAAATACCGCAGCTTCTTTTCATGCGACAAGGCTCTTAAATGGAATGAACATTTTTTGTAACGTATTTGGTAAAATAAATTCTGAGTTAAGACAAAATAATTTAATCTGGGGGTTTTCGTTGGCATGCGTCAGTTGGCTTGTTAGATGTTTCTTGAGTTAATCAGTTTTAAATGTTTTTTTTCTGGGAATTTATTTTCACGCTCACTGGCGGCGCGGACCCATCTGGGTAAGAAAATTAGATTAACATCTTGAAAAGTGTATTTAATTTATTAGCTCAAGTCGCTTTCAGAAATGGGTACTGTAGCTATGAATATTCACAGGTTTACGGGAGGTGGAGTGTCGGCGATGGTCATAGAAAGAAGCGGGCAGGGCGCAAATCACCCCCACGTCAACAGAATTTCACAGCTAAAATCTATACAAGAGTCAAACTACCATTCAATGTTTTGCTTTACTGTTTTTTGTAGTTGTGACTTTTTATTAAATCATGTATAAGGAACATAAAAAATTCTTCTGGTTGCCCTTGGAAACATGCAACAGTTTAGTTCTACCCCCTTGACATGTAACATATGTGACCTAAGCTCCCACAATGCACAGGAAACCAGAAGAATTTATGGTTGAAGGCAACTTGAGATATTGGGGGGGATTTATCAAAACTCTCTTTGTTGCCCATAGAAACCACTCAGATTCCACCTTTCACGTTTCAAGGTTCATTTGGAAAATTAAAGGTGGAATCTGGTTGCCGTGGGTAACCAAGTCAGTTTCACACCAGCTTTGATACACCTTCCCAATCACGTTGCCAAAACTCAGGCAAGCTAAGGAACAATGTTTCCACAAATTGTAACCAGCCCACACTTTTTACAGTGTAACATTGTAAGTTGTTGCTCAAAACATTTTTCTCAGACTTTTTGAGATTCTGTTACTCATAGTAGCCAACCCGATTCCAAACTATCCATGGTGATACCCCTGAAATGGATGTTCTGATAAACACATGTGCATTTGGATCTTCTGATTATTGGAGCACTGTTGACCACTTTGTCTCTTTTTTCTGGACCATACTTCACTGGGTACATGGTGCAGAAAAAGGCCCTGGAAGCCCAGATCCTCAGGCAGGTGCCCAACTACCTAACCCACCTCCTTATTTCTCCAGGATTTATAATGTCCTCCATGGGACATATGCTGGTCAGTCATGTTGAACCTGGCCTCACTAGGTTATAATTGTCAAATATTCTTGAGAAGGAATCAGCAACCTTTAGCATCCCATATATCTGTAAAGAATAAATCAAGGCAACTGGACGTACTGTAGATTTCTTGAAAACGTTTCACTCGTTCTTCCAACGAGCTTTCTCAATTGAGAAAGCTCGTTGGAAGAATTGAGAAAGCTCGTTGGAAGAACGAGTGAAACGTTTTCAAGAAATCTACAGTACGTCCAGTTGCCTTGATTTATTCTTTACAGATATATACCATGACCTGGATAAATGAGAACCTTCACAGACTTTAGCATCCCAGCTGCTGTTAAACTACAACTCCCAGCATGCAAGCTTTGACTGTTCCATAGAAGCGACGGGAGCATTCTGGGAGTTGTACTTCCTGAAGAGCTGGAGTGCCAGAGATTGCTGATCCCTGGTCTAATCCCTGGTCTAGAGTGCCTTAATGGATTATACTAATGGAAAATCACCATTAATTGGTTATTATATTGATACTTTTGGATTATATTGTATGGGTCTGAATGTTTACAAAAATACTTATTGTGTTTTTGTTCTTTTTATATTTTAGGGCCAAAACGTGTTTGGACTCGATGTCATTGAAACTCCCGAAGGAGACAAGTGGCCCCAACTTATCGTCCAGCAGAGTCTGGACAGAGAGCAGAGGGATACTTACGTCATGAAGATTAAGGTGGAAGACGGTGGGAATCCCCCCAGATCCAGTACGGCAATTTTACAAGTCACGGTCACCGATGTCAATGACAACCGTCCTGTTTTTAAGGATAAAGACATTGAAGTGAATATACCAGAAAATGCAGCTGTGGGGACCTCGGTGACACAACTTCATGCGACTGATGCGGACCTCGGCTCCAATGCCAAAATTCATTTTTATTTTGGAAACCAGATCTCTAACCTTGCCAGGCGCCATTTTGCCATTGATAATAATACTGGATTAATTACTGTTAGGGAACCCCTGGATCGTGAAGAATCTCATTACCATAAACTGACCGTCTTAGCAAGTGATGGGAGCTCAACTCCTTCTCGGGCCACCGTCACCATAAACATCACAGACATAAATGATAACATTCCATCGATTGATACAAGGTATATTATAAACCCTGTCAATGGAACTGTGCAAATCTCTGAGAAGGCTCCAATTAATACAAAAATCGCCCTGATCACGGTTACCGATAAGGACGCCGATCTTAACGGCAAGGTGACTTGTTTCACAGACCATGACGCCCCCTTTAGGTTAAAGCCAGTGTTTGACAATCAATTTCTATTGGAGACTGCGGCCCCTCTGGATTATGAAGCCACAAGGGAATATGCAATCAAAATTGTCGCCTCCGATTCTGGAAAGCCACCGCTCAACCAATCCGCCATGCTTCTTATTAAAGTCAAGGATGAAAATGACAATCCTCCAGTTTTTACCCTTCCAGTCATTGGTCTATCGTTTGTTGAGAACAACCCACCCGGCACAGAGCTGACCAAAATCAGTGCCACCGATGCAGACAGCGGGCGCAACGCTGAGCTCAGTTATATGCTTGGTCCCAATTCCCCGACCATATTTAACCTTGATAGGCGGACGGGAATTCTCAGCGCCGTAAGGAAACTGGATCGGGAGAAGCAGGACAGGTATACCTTTACAGTCATTGCTAAGGACAATGGGATGCCTTCCCTACAAACCAATACCACGGTGACCTTATCAGTCCTGGATCAAAATGATAACAGTCCCTCGTTCACACATAACGAATATAACTTTTATGTGCCAGAGAACCTACCAACTTATGGCACCGTTGGCCTCATCACCGTAACAGATGAAGATATAGGAGAGAACGCTGAGTTTACTCTCTCGCTTGTGAACGCAAAGGATAATTTTATAATTGATCCCCATACAGGGGTCATTAAGCCAAATATAACCTTTGACAGGGAGCAACAAGGTGCCTACACCTTTCAAGTCAGAGCCGTGGATCGAGGAACCCCTCAAAAGTCTTCAACAGTAAAAGTGACCATATTCGTTGAGGACGTCAATGATAACCGGCCAGTATTTGTCATCCCATCCACTAATTATTCATATGAATTGGTGCCAACCTCAACCAACCCTGGCTCCATAGTAACCAAAGTCTTTGCCGTGGATAATGACACCGGGATAAATGCCGATTTGCGTTACAGTATAATAGGAGGTAACTCCAGGGGTTTATTCACCATTGATGAAAGGAGTGGTAATATCAGCTTGAAGGAGAAAATACTTGCCGGTGATCATGGTTTACACAGACTCGTCATAAAAGTTAATGACTCGGGGAAGCCGGAGCCTTTTCATACTCTTTCACTGGTGCATTTGTTTGTCAATGAAACCATCACCAATGGATCTTACATTCAAGAGCTTGTGAGGAGAAACATGGAAACTCCGGTTGGACAGAACATCGGGGATGGGGAGATAACACCGCAGACCAACGACTACGTCAAAATCATCATTGCTATCATAGCGGGGACCATGACCGTGATTTTGGTAATTTTTGTCACTGCTCTCGTACGTTGTCGCCAAACCCCACGGCACAAAGTGGTTCAGAAGAACAAGCAAAGTGGGGAATGGGTTTCTCCAAACCAAGAAAACAGGCAAATCAAGAAAAAGAGGAAGAAGAAGAAGCGTTCTCCTAAAAACCTTCTCCTCAATTTTGTTACTATAGAGGAATCTAAGACAGAGGATCCTGCCCATGAGCACATCAATGGCACACTGGACATCCCAGTGGAGTTAGAAGAGCAAACTATGGGGAAATATAATTGGGGCACCACTCCGACTACGTTCAAACCTGATAGTCCAGATCTGGCCAAGCACTACAAGTCCGCTTCTCCACAACCCACCTTCCAGATAAAGCCTGAGACACCGGTTGCTCCTAAAAAACATCACGTCATTCAGGAACTACCACTGGACAACACATTTGTTGTGGGCTGTGACTCATTGTCTAAGTGCTCCTCCAGCAGCTCGGATCCTTACAGTGTCTCGGAGTGCAGTTGTCAAGGAGGCTTCAAGGCACCTGGCCCCATCCACACACGACAGGTAAATTAGACATTTCTATTGTTCTTGTTTTCTGTGGAATTTTGCCACTTCTGTCTCTCCTGAATCCTGGTTCTGCCTTGAAATCATTAGCATCGAACCAAAGAAATAGTCACTGCTTGGCTGAGGCCCCAATGATTCATCAATGCTGGGAAAAAAAATTGAATGTTAAGTCATTTGCATTGGGGTTGCTCAGGCCTGTAGATGGCAATGCAGCCCTTTGACTATGGTTTAGAAGAAGAAGCAATGTTAGGGCAGTGACAGGATTGTACGTGTAGGGCTTATCTGGGGCAGGGGCAAAGTGATAAAGACATGCAGAACCTGATAAGTGCATCTAATGGTGATGGAATGGCAGCTTCGGCTGCAGACAGAAAAGCTATGAGCAGAAGGTAGGGGAAGCAATGCAGTAGGTTCAAGCTTCTTCCTATAAAGAAGCATTATCAGAGTGGGGCACTTACTTCACATTTATTCAAGATCCCTCTCGAAAGGATCCAAAACTGACACCATTCAATGCTGAGGTCACCTCATTTTATAATACGTCTGATATCCCAGCACTACTCTCCAGTACATCCCTTTATGCTGCGCACTATGGAGGTAACAGCACCTGCTATGGGGCCCAGCATTCAATGGGGACCTTCTCCATGCAGAAAATCATAAGCTACAGTCATCTGCTGCTGAAGATAATCCTATGGTTGACAGGGACCCCATGGTAGTCCACACTGAGGTTTTGTAGGAGGTTTTTAGGGGAATTGCCCTGCAGGTTTTTCAGCCAAAGCCAGAAGTGGATTTAAAAGGAATTAGCAATATAAGAGGAGGACATGTCCTCTTCTCAGTTGGATCCACTTCTGGCTTTGGCTGAAAAACCTCCTCCGAAAAACTCTGTGTGAACGTAATGACGTAATGACCCTCGCAGGAATTGGGGACCAATGGAAGAAGAATGAAAATGTCAACTAAATATAGATGTTTATTTACATTTAGCAAATAGTTACATTGTATATAAGATAGAAACACGTGGGGTCTATTGTTATTATGTATCCGGCACAGACGTTACTCTGCCTCCCCCGCTACCTTATATCGCCGCGACGTGAAACAAGTGAAAGAGATTCGTAAGTTTGTAAGTTTACAGTTAATTTCTGAAACTGATGAGATGGAAATGACCGTTCTGTGTGTGTGAAGTAAGTGACATCCCAGCGATCAAGATGGTTTAGCTACATGTAGATCGGCACCACCCGTACAGGTAACCTTGTTATAACCTTACAGAGCTGGAGGTAGCAGAGCTCTCAGTGTATTAGCGGAGTAGCTGGAGGGGTTAACTATCCATTACGTAGCATAGTGAACTGCATGAGAGCTCATCTGGACGGGGACGCCTGCGAGACGCTGTGTGCTCCGTAATTCTATAGCAGAGAGGCGTGTGCCGTCAGAGTGTTAGTCGCTGCGCAGTGGACACATATTTGTAATCTTGCACATATTAGACCAGAAACTGCCGACATGAAGGCGAGGGCTGCACAGCGTGACACTGCAACGAGTGTCTTGAGACATTTATGTTGCACAACTTTTTTTGTAATGATAGTCAATGGTGTCGCACTGCGACATGTGGCGACTGGGAAACGACAGGTGCACAAAATCCAACTTGGATGTTTTTTTTTGCGACTGCCGTGTCTCCGTGGCAGTGTGTCTCATGTCCAAGTCCGACACCATTGACTATCTTTACAAAAAATGTTGCGTAACAGATAGTCGCACGACAAATGTCATTGTGTAGCCCTAGCCTAAAGGTGTAGAAATGTTACGGGTCTTTCACTGATTTCATCTGTTTCTTTCGTATACAGTGGTTCGCAGTGACTGACACTCGGCCCAGCATGAGGCCACTTTCACACGTGATTGTGAGCCAAAACCAGGTCCGGCTCTAAACACAGAACCGGAGCAGATCTTCCCCTCTACCTTATGTCTGTGGAGGCTCTAATCCTGGTTTTGGCTCCAATCACTGATGGAAATCACTGACCGAACACTGACGTGTGAATAAATCCTGCGAGAAGATAAAACCATTTATGAAACAATGTATCTCTGTAATGCTTAATTATACAGGCTGACGGAAACATCGAGACCTACTGATATGTACCCCAAGTGTCAGCATCATTATCCTGCACCCCAAGTGTCAGCATCATTATCCTGCACCCCAAGTGTCAGCGTCATTATCCTGTACCCCGAGTGTCAGTGTCATTATCCTGTACCCCGAGTGTCAGTGTCATTATCCTGTACCCCGAGTGTCAGTGTCATTATCCTGTACCCCGAGTGTCAGTGTCATTATCCTGTACCCCGAGTGTCAGTGTCATTATCCTGTACCCCGAGTGTCAGTGTCATTATCCTGTACCCCGAGTGTCAGTGTCATTATCCTGTACCCCGAGTGTCAGTTTAATTATCCTGTACCCCGAGTGTCAGCGTCATTATCCTGTACCCCGAGTGTCAGTGTCATTATCCTGTACCCCAAGTGTCAGTGTCATTATCCTGTACTCCAAGTGTCAGTGTCATTATCCTGTACCCCAAGTGTCAGCGTCATTATCCTGTACCCCAAGTGTCAGCGTCATTATCCTGTCCCCCAAGTGTCAGCGTCATTATCCTGTACCCCAAGTGTCAGCGTCATTATCCTGTACCCCGAGTGTCAGCGTCATTATCCTGTACCCCGAGTGTCAGCGTCATTATCCTGTACCCCGAGTGTCAGCGTCATTATCCTGTACCCCAAGTGTCAGCGTCATTATCCTGTACCCCGAGTGTCAGCGTCATTATCCTGTACCCCGAGTGTCAGCGTCATTATCCTGTACCCCAAGTGTCAGCGTCATTATCCTGTCCCCCAAGTGTCAGCGTCATTATCCTGTACCCCAAGTGTCAGCGTCATTATCCTGTACCCCAAGTGTCAGCGTCATTATCCTGTACCCCAAGTGTCAGCGTCATTATCCTGTACCCCAAGTGTCAGTGTCAGTATCCTGTACCCCAAGTGTCAGTGTCAAATGACATCATTAGATTGACAGGTTCAGTCCACAGATACATTTAGTAGCATAAATAATTAAAAGCTAAATGAAACATTGTGCAAATATATTATATAAAGGCAAATAAATAATCAATAGTGTATGTATATATATATATGTAAAATTAGTTTCAGTAACAAATTCTAATTAAATAATAGATTATAAAATAAATGATAATAAAAAATCAAGATGGCTGACATAGTCATTATTTATAATAGAAAGCTCTGTTAAAATAATTACTTATTCTTCTATATTCATTCATTGTGTTCTATGACTTCATTGAGCCCCTCAGGTATCAGCGTCTGCAGGCGAAATATCCGGTAGGATTCTTTATTTACTAATTGTTGGAGTCTATTTTTAGTGTTTGGAGGAATCCAGTCGATGATGGTGAGTTTTAGATCAGATATATCGCAATTGTGCTGTTCTGTTTCTAAACAAAACACATTAAAAAAAAACATAGAAGAAATACAAGTAACGAAAAACAACACCGTAGCGTCTCTACACAGCACAATCGCGATATATCTGTTCTAAAACTCACCATCAACGACTGGATTCCTCCAAACACTAAAAATAGACTCCAACAATTAGTAAATAAAGAATCCTACTGGATATTTCGCCTGCAGACGCTGATACCTGAAGGTATTCAGGCTTCCTACCACAAGCACTTACTATAGATGAATGAATATAGAAGAATAAGTAATTATTTTAACAGAGATTTATATTATAAATAATGACTTTATGTCAGCCATCTTCATTTTTTTAAATTTTAATTTATTTAATAATCTATTATTTAATTAGAATTTATTACTAAAACAGTGTATTGCTGCACTTTTAAGTCTAATTAAATATATATATATAGTTATATACTATCAATTATTTATTTATATAATATATTTGCACAACGTTTCATTTAGCTTTTAATTATTTATGCTACTAAATGCATCTGTGGACTGAACCTGTCAATCTAATGATGTCATATCCTGTTTTTTGTGTGTAAATTCTGGTGTGTGCCCCTCCTCTGGGTCAGCCTGAGGAAGCCGACGGAGCGTCGGTGAAACGTGTAGCTAAACTAAGACCCGATCACTTTGTTTATGTCTAGTTTTAAACTAAAATAAAGTGTGGTTAAATCTTAGCGCCCCGGTAGTACTGCCATTTTTTCCCCCTAAACTTACCATTGTCATTATCCTGTACCCCAAGTGTCATTGTCCTGTACCCCAAGTGTCATTGTCCTGTACCCCAAGTGTCAGCGTCATTATCCTGTACCCCGAGTGTCAGTGTCATTATCCTGTACCCCGAGTGTCAGTGTCATTATCCCGTACCCCAAGTGTCAGTGTCATTATCCTGTATCCCAAGTGTCAGTGTCATTATCCTGTATCCCAAGTGTCAGTGTCATTATCCTGTATCCCAAGTGTCAGTGTCATTATCCTCTTCCCCAAGTGTCAGTGTCATTATTCTGTACCCCGAGTGTCAGTGTCATTATCCTGTACCCCAAGTGTCAGTGTCATTATCCTGTACCCCGAGTGTCAGTGTCATTATCCTGTACCCCAAGTGTCAGTGTCATTATCCTGTACCCCGAGTGTCAGTGTCATTATCCTGTACCCCAAGTGTCAGTGTCATTATCCTGTACCCCCAGTGTCAGTGTCATTATCCTGTACCCCAAGTGTCAGTGTCATTATCCTGTATCCCCAGTGTCAGTGTCATTATCCTGTATCCCCAGTGTCAGTGTCATTATCCTGCACCCCAAGTGTCAGTGTCATTATCCTGTATCCCCAGTGTCAGTGTCATTATCCTGCACCCCAAGTGTCAGTGTCATTATCCTGTATCCCCAGTGTCAGTGTCATTATTCTGTACCCCGAGTGTCAGTGTCATTATCCTGTACCCCAAGTGTCAGTGTCATTATCCTGTATCCCCAGTGTCAGTGTCATTATCCTGTACCCCAAGTGTCAGTGTCATTATCCTGTACCCCAAGTGTCAGTGTCATTATCCTGTACCCCAAGTGTCAGTGTCATTATCCTGTACCCCGAGTGTCAGCATCATTATCCTGTACCCCGAGTGTCAGTGTCATTATCCTCTTCCCCAAGTGTCAGTGTCATTATCCTCTTCCCCAAGTGTCAGTGTCATTATCCTGTACCCCAAGTGTCAGTGTCATTATCCTGTACCCCAAGTGTCAGCATCATTATCCTGTACCCCGAATGTCAGTGTCATTATCCTCTTCCCCAAGTGTCAGTGTCATTATCCTCTTCCCCAAGTGTCAGTGTCATTATCCTGCACCCCAAGTGTCAGTGTCATTATCCTGTACCCCAAGTGTCAGCATCATTATCCTGTACCCCGAGTGTCAGTGTCATTATCCTCTTCCCCAAGTGTCAGTGTCATTATCCTGTACCCCAAGTGTCAGCATCATTATCCTGTACCCCGAATGTCAGTGTCATTATCCTCTTCCCCAAGTGTCAGTGTCATTATCCTCTTCCCAAGTGTCAGTGTCATTATCCTGTACCCCAAGTGTCAGCATCATTATCCTGTATCCCAAGTGTCAGTGTCATTATCCTCTTCCCCAAGTGTCAGTGTCATTATCCTGTACCCCGAGTGTCAGTGTCATTATCCTCTTCCCCAAGTGTCAGTGTCATTATCCTGTACCCCAAGTGTCAGCATCATTATCCTGTATCCCAAGTGTCAGTGTCATTATCCTCTTCCCCAAGTGTCAGTGTCATTATTCTGTACCCCGAGTGTCAGTGTCATTATTCTGTACCCCGAGTGTCAGTGTCATTATCCTCTTCCCCAAGTGTCAGTATGGAAGAAAAAAAAATCCCAGGGAGGGGTGCTCTATGGAGAAGTATCACGGGGTGGAGATAACGGCTAGGTGTGCAGGTAGGTAGGAACGCTCTCCAGAAAGAGTTGAGCGAGCGCAGGCACAAACATATTGGAAACATATTGCACTCTCCAGGGGGAGATACACATGTAGCTGTAGCACCTCCAAATTGATCCCTGAATTTGAAGCAAAGAAAACCAGGAAGAAGCCGGCTTGAGAGCCGCAGGTTACCATCTAACGCGTTTCAGGCATGTGCGCCCCCTTCATCAGACACCGTCAGTGGCTGTCAGTAGAAGTCATTTCCTGTATGACGAGGGGATCATGAAGTGTTTCAGTGGTGAGGGATTTGTGAATATGACTTTTTTTATCGTTTTACACCAGGCAATTGGCCGGACAACCTCTGCATCTGATTTATGGTTCGGTGCAAATTTCCCCCAATATCTGTTCCTTATTACACCATCTGCTGAGAGGAGAGTGACGGGGGAGGGACAGAGCTCTCAGAGAATAGAGGAGGGCCTCGATGTGTCCCCGTCTACCTCCTCCTCTACTCTTCTACAGTTCACCTCTGTAAACCTAAGGGCTTGTGCACTCGGCCGTAAGTGTTTTGTGGTCAGAAAATTGCGGATCCGCAAAACACAATTCCCCGCCGAGTGCATGACGACTTTTTTAGTTTATTTTTACTTCTGCAGAAATGTCTTATCCTTTTCTGCAAAACGGACAAGAATAGGACGTGTTCTATTTTTTTGGCTGGGCCGCGGAATGGAGTTGCAGTCTCATTTAGATGAATAGGTCTGCAGCCGATCTGCAGAAACATGGATCGGATGCGGACTGTAACTACGGCCGTGTGCATGAGCCCTAAGGCCTCATGCACACAACCGTTTTTTTTTAAGGTTAGCAAAAACGGGGTCCGTAGGTCCGTGATCCGTGACCGTTTTTTCGTCCGTGGGTCTTCCTTGATTTTTGGAGGATCCACGGACATGAAAAATGAAAAAAAAAATCAAAGTCAAGTTTGCCATTGAAATGATAGGAGAAAACGGACACGGATCACGGACACGGATGACAATCTTGTGTGCATCCGTGTTTTTTCACGGACCCATTGACTTGAATGGGTCCGTGAACCGTTGGCCGTGAAAAAAATAGGACAGGTCATATTTTTTTCACGGCCAGGAAACACGGATCACGGATGCGGCTGCCAAACGGTGCATTTTCCGATTTTTCCACGGACCCATTGAAAGTCAATGGGTCCGCGAAAAAAAACGGAAAACGGCACAACGGCCACGGATGCACACAACGGTCGTGTGCATGAGGCCTAATCCCGATAATCTTCTAGGTCCCCGACAAGTAGAGGCGGTGAATCCATCGGAACCAGGGTCTTATTCTGGTAAAATATTTGAACCCTGGTTCATGTCCATCGTAAAGCACAGTACATTCTGAATGAGGAAAGACAGCAGTCATCAATATAAGGGGAGCAGTATGGCAGCCGGGCGGATGCCTGTACACGTAAGACGTTCCTGCAGATCTGCGGGATGATGGTCTTTATAGTCACTGGTTCCCGTCTGTAGATCCGGGCTGTGGAGTTTGGTGACTGCAGTAGCTGCCATGAGTTGCACATTGAGATATTAGAGGCAGGTTGTAGATGATACAGTATATACTGGGACCCAGTATCCCAGTCCTTCGTAGCTCTTGGAATCACATGGGCTTCCGGGGCCGCCACCAGCATCCTCTCCCATCCATCATTTTTATTTGCATAGTAATTGAAAATCAGGGCAAGAACATCTTGATTTTTATGGAGTATCTAAGAAGGTTTACTGATGATGTGCTGAAGGGCGGCTGGAAAAGATAGAACATTTACATAAAACAACATTAACTTGTGCAGTTCCTGAGAAGATTTACTTAAAGGGGATGTGAACTAAAGCAAATGTACCTGTTGCTTTCTGCTGTTGACTGTTCCTGCTTTTATTTCCAGGACCTGCTTTCTTGTTTCATTAATTTGTATTGATTTTTTTTTCATTTCTAACAGTTTAATGTTATGACCTTTTTTCTATGACAAAGCTGCTTGTACAGCTGCAAGTTCAGAGCTCAGGGGGCGTTCCCTGCCTTCCTCCTCTCTATCCTATTCTTATTGCTCGAGTTTTTTTGCTTGCGTCTTCTCTTTCTGGGAGATAATGCAAATGGAGAGCAGGAAAGAAGTACATTATTGTAAGACTAGATAGACAGAGGGAGTGGAGAATGTCAGGACGGCCAGATCAGACACCAGGGGGTTGGTTTGTAGCCATGAAGACCCATAGCTCTGCTTAGGAGATGAATACACAATACACAGGATTTTTTATCAGGGCTATTTGAAAAGGGGCTTCATTTCTCATGGTCGGTGACCTGAAGGAAAAAACGGTGCATAGCCATATTCTGACCCGCATACATTTTTTATATTTCCATCTACGGAACTAGGCGGTTTCAGGGGTTATTTTTTGCGGGGCGATCTGTAGTTTTTATTGATGCCATTTTGGATTGTGTAACTTTCTAATCACTTTTTATTCAATTTTTTGGGGAAGGTGAAACAACAACAAAAAAATAGTTAATTGTCAATTTTGATATTTTTTTTTCATTCACAGGAAAAATATATTTATATTTTAATAGTTCTGGCACTTTGGTATACGGTGATGTATATTATCTTTATTTATTGTTTATTCATTTTTATTTTTATTATGAGGAAAGTATGTTGATTAGAATTTTTATATATTATAATATTTTTTTTTTTATATATATACTTTTTTAAAGCCACCTAGGGGACCTGAATGTGCAATCATTAAGTAGCTTCTCCCATATAGCACTGTGATTTAATAGAGTAGTGTATAGGAAATTCAATATATTCTAATGCTGCACTGCCACCTGCAGGCCTACATTGGAATATGTCTGTGAAAGGCTGGGTGGCCTCATAATGGCTCCAGCCTATCACCACAAATGAATGTGATGAATCTTAGCGCAGCTGACCATGGCATCTGAGGGGTTAAATGTCTGTTATCAGATCAAAGACATTAGCCTCGGATGTATGCTGTGTGAAATAACAGACACCCAGTGCTTATGGCGTCTACTTCGCTCTAGTTATCTTCAAAGATACAGTATCCACTCTACATGTACAGTGCATGTCGTCAAAAGGGTAATTACATTTAAATGGTTACTATACTTTTCAAAAGCTTTGCATAATAGGAGTACAGGTGAATCCAAGAAACTGTGTAATATATGTTATCAGAGAAAAATGCTTCTTTATTTTCCCTCTTCAACTAACATTTTCTGCTATGTCTGTCTTGAGAGAGGAGACAAACTGTCAACTCACTGAAGTCTATGAAGAGGTGAGGGGATGCAGGGCAGAGAGATGCACCCATAGTACTCATAGAGGTCTATGTAGAGGGGCAGTGAAGGAGGAGGAAGACGATACAGAGAGACATACACACTGAGAAACACACATGCTGTTTATAGAAGTCTATGGAGAGGGAAGGGAGGAGGAAGGAAAAGTGTAGCGAGGCACACATACTGCCTATAGAAGTCTATGGAGAGGGGAGGGAGGAGGAAGGAAAAGTGTAGAGAGGCACACATACTGCCTATAGAAGTCTATGGAGAGGGAAGGGAGGAGGAAGGAAAAGTGTAGAGAGGCACACATACTGCCTATTAGAGTCTATGGAGAGGGGAGGTTTAAGAGGAGGAAGGTGATGCAGAGACACACACACACATACTGCCTATAGAAGTCTATAGAAGAAGGTGGTACAGAGAGACATAAACACTTGATGTCCTTTGTAGTTTATGGAGAGGGGAGGGGGAGGAATGAGCTGCTAGAGGAAGAACAAAGCATTTTGTCTGATAAAATACATTGTATAGTTTTTTTTCTTTTTATATTTACCTCTTCTATTGATTCCTGCAAAGCGTTTATTTAAGAATCCCTCCTGCATTGGCTCTTGTGGAAGGTAGCATTGCTTTTCAGTCCTTCATATTAAGGAAGCAGGAAATTTATGGTTACAGATATGAGACTAGAGCATGGTGATCAGTGGCCTACGTTATTTTATTAAAAACAGCAAAAAACAAACAAATGGCTGCTTTATCCCAGAAACAGCGCCACACCTGCCCATGGGTATGTCTGGTACTGCAGCACATTGTAGCAAAGAAGGCTAGCTGCAATACCAGACACAGCCTGTGCACCAGTGTGGCGCTCTTTTGGCATCCATGATTGATCAAAATGACGTATATCTTCCACGTTGTATACATCAAGTCCTTGAAATAGGTCATTCATAGTCATGGCACGATACTTTTGTATCTGTTGCCCCGTCCCTTTCTTCCTATCATTTTATGTGTTATGGAAACAACACTATTAATACATGTCGGGGCAGGGGGAGTGCGCAGTGGGCGGGGCTAGGCGCACAAACAGTTAACCTGAATACCGCCTCATTATATTGTAGGCATCTCAGAGTGGCGCATCAGCAGATCCTGATTTACAGGGTGGAATGTCCCACAGTATATTAATCAAGCACAGAGTGTCCTATATACATGGCTGTAAATTAGTTCCACCGCATTAAACAGCATCAGTTGATATATTTCATATTCATGATTTTTTATTTTTTTTGCCGCGGCCATAAAACTATGAGAATATACGACACCGGCCCCAGTCATCTGCTTATATTCTGCTAATTTAATTGAACCATATGAGACATTGTATCAGTGCCAAGGAATTAATATATCTCATCTGCGGCCAGCTTTAAAGAACAGGAACATGGCGGCCCCCTCTGTAAATCACAGGCCAAATGGAGGTGTTCTCAGGCTCTGTAATGGAGTGTTTGTCCTGGGCGGCCATGACTCTGAGCAGTTACTCCATGAAATGTTTGTCTGCCAAGAAGTGACCCCCGTCCTCTGTGACGTGTTCTTAAAGGGCGATGTCCGCTTTTTCTAGAACAGTTCCTTTCTAGCAGGTTCTGGAGCTTTTATACTGTTGGCTTTGTTCTTTAGTCATTAGTCAGGATGTTGTACTTTCACTATAGTACTTAAAGGGGTTATCAGATATCTAAAATATCCCCAGCCCCCCCAATGCCCGGGCCCCTTGTATGGACTATACTTACCTGTTCCCCGTCACCCTTGTCACTCCGGATCCTTGCACAGCCACCAGTGCATCTCCCCAACGCTCGGATCAAAACATCCGGCGGGGGGTTCGGGGGCAGTGCAGGCAATGGCTGGCCGCGACAGTGACCATTTGATTGGCTGTTCCCCAGGGGCGTAGCTCTTGCACCAGGGCCCATGAGCCTTTAGCTACGCCCCTGCTGTTCCCCCTGTCGCCGGATGCCTGGGAGCAGGTAAGTATAATCCATTGAAGACGCCCTTTAAAGGTATTGTGTCATCAGAAAACGACCAAAGTTTTATAATTTTTGTTAAATTTATTTCACATTTTCTATGCCACTATATTTAAAAATCCAAAAATCTTGCAATTTTAGCACTGACCATTAGGTCTAATAATATGTCAGTACTTCTTGTCCTGTACGGCCATGTCATTATCATCACAGGTAGGATTACAATGACAGATATCACCATGTAACTGTTCACAATAGGTGATATCACAGCTTTCCTGCTCCCTCCTGACCTCTGCACTGATCACACAGCATGTGTGCAGAGCTGTTCTCACCATCAAAGTGATGGACACAGCAGCAGAACCCGGCGGACCCCGTGATATAATGCATCCATATAATAAGACTGCTCACATTTGCATTGGTTATTTTCATTTCGGATTCCTTTGCCATTTCATGCTTCGTCATTCCATTCAGAAAAAAAAAGAAAAGCCAGTCTGATAACATGACAGATCCATTATAAAAGAATCATCATTTCTAGCAGATAGATTGTGATTCTGACAGATTATTACATCATGGGTCCTGTAACAATATGGACGCAGCCTATTAAATACCCAACCCCCACCGTATCCCATCCAGCAAACACTGTATCACTTTGCATGTTCTCTTGTGCGTTTACTGGAAACTGTTGCAAAATAAAACGGATACATTGTGCTTCGTGTAGTGCAGGGACTGGAGGGGCAGAGCAAGACGGCAGGATTCAAGTAGCATCAAAGGGGAGTCCATGTGTCCTGCTCCGTCACCTCTGGCCCAGGGGATAACACAATGTATACATTTTACTGTTCCTTTTAATAAACGTCTCCCATAAAAGACCCAATGGACACATCAGTCTCATGTGTTATAAACATCAGACCAGTGTGATCCCAGCAGCTTGGTACCCTACCAGTCCCAAAAGTGACCTGATCCCAGTCCTACCAGTTGACCTGAGTGGTAAGGTCTGCTCCTTCATGTGCATCGTGTATTTGAGGTGTAAGTAGGTACAACGAATCATTGTGGATGATAGGTACGTATCACCGAGGTGCCTGGAGTAAGAGCCGGTTTTTATATGTCAGCAGCAGTTGCTGTTTGACACCATAATACTTAGTATGGCTGTATAGCTGATCCGGGACGACTCTTACTGGGAGTAGTCAAAGTGCTGGGTGGGTGACTACTCCCCATGTTTCAGGCCGGGTTTTGCCAGGCCTAAAAAACAGCCAGCACTGCCAGGTGAGGAGGATTACCTCAGTCTGACAGTGGAGCTGGGATCTGAGGCTTGTGCCATGCTGGAGGACTGAGACCCGTCTGTAAGGGAAACGGGCCCCCTAAATCCTGCTATGGACTGCTGGAGGCAAAACTGCCAACAAGGTCATTTTTCTTATGTGGACTTTTCATTGTGTGTGAACGAAGACCAAGAGTGCAAAGTGAATCCGAAAAAAAGCAATGGAGGCAGCATGTCCGGTAAAAAAACCCTTTAATGGGCACAGCCAAGTGAACTTAACGTGCAAAAAAGTTGTGACGTTTCGGCCGCTTCACAGCCTTTGTCAAACAAGAGTGCAAGAGTGCAAAGTGACGTTTTGTTTTTGCTTTATGTGTTGATTTAAGAAATGGTCATTTGCCTCTGTACTGCGTCCGCACACCCTGTCCACCAGAGCGAATCCCCACAGAGGACATAATTGGCGGGTGTAATTTCACTTGTTTTTTTTGCGGACGCAAAATCCTGCTAGAAATGTTTCTATAGTTTTTATCCAATAATTCAGAATATTTGATAATCCCACACATGTTACGGTATATCTAATGGATGCCGGATTAACAGAGTTGTGTTACTGTGTTATAGAGGTGACCTTTTTATTTAGATGTGTAGCTTTAGGCTGCATAAAGACTTTAATTATTTTAGAGCACCCCTTGGTGTCCATATCATCCTGCTGAACTTGAATGCTGCCCAGAATCCTTTTCTTTTATTATCCACGTGATATAGGCAATTATATACAGCCTCCTTACAACTGTTCACTGTTAAAATCCACATATATTGTAATAATTAGCTTTACTTATCTCAGACTGAATATTATACTCCAATCACATCCAAAGTTTCATTCATAATTCTGCTGGTCATCTATTCTTTTGATACAGTCAAGCACAAACATAACCTTTGTCCAGAATTACAAGCACGTGGCCTCTTTTTTGCAGAATCCTGTCCACAGTTTGTGTGTGTTGTTGCAGCTGAGCCCCATTCACCTCAATAGAGCGGAGTTGCAATATCAGATACAACCCAAGGACAGATGGGGTGCACTTTATGGAGGGAAGCAGCTATAATTTTTTGTAGTCCTGTTGACACCAAATCTGAGATCCCACAATGCACAGCACACTTGTGGCACAAATTCATCAGAACTGTGAATGCAGCTCTTGCTGTGACTGGAGTATATAAAATGTAAGATAAATTGCAGTATATACACTTTTATGATTTGTTCTTTCAAAATATATTCTGTTTTTAAGTTTCCAGTTTTTTTTACTACTAGTAACAGGGTAGACCGTCAGCTTTGTGTCTTTCTTCCTATGTGTATCTACCTTACTGTCTCCCTCCCCGTCATTGTGTCCAGTCTTGGATTTGCCGTCTTTGTGACAGCCGGCAGGAATCCTCCATGAATTCTGCTCTTATTTTTCTTTCCATTTCCTCTCTGTATGCAGAAAATCTATGAAGGCAATATTTCAATTCTCCAGCCTTCCGTACTCCAGGACCACCGTGGAGTGCATACTGTACTGAAGGCAATCGTAGATTTTCTGGAATCCTTAGTTTAGAACTGTCCAAAAATTCTGGAAATCTGATGGTCTGGCAGTACACTAGTATATAGAATTGGAACTTTTTCTGGGAAAATGTACAATGATCTGTTCTACGAGTATACATGAAAGCGGTCTTCAGCTCTTTGCTCTCCAGCTGTTCATACTTGGAGTTCTTGGGCAGCTGAAGAGTCATAGGTTGGAGACCATCAGTATTCAGTCTTGTGCTGTCAATTGTGAGAATTGTAGACTTTGCCTTTTTATCTCTGTGCTTCACCTTCATCTCTTCCCTTTATTTCAGCCCCTTCGCTTTCACTGGATACTTGACAATGCAGCGTCAGTTAATGTTGGGCAGCCTACAGCAGTGTCTTGATCACTGTTTGCTGTCTTGGTGAGTGATCCTTATCCTTAGAACCATTTGCTTTCCATATTCAGACACTAATGTTAGATGTCCACTGGTAGAGGTAACTATTACTTTCCAGTGCCCCTTTAAGAAGTCTTTGATTTGGGTTGGCTCGCAGATCGGAGACATGGTTAGTAGATGCCATATGACCAAACGTAGCTAGATCCTGCTACGTGGCTGGAACGCCATTGGAAGGAACACAGTTTTTGTCTTTCTAATGAACTTCCAAGTCATGGAGGCCATCAACAGGGCTTCTGGTCAGAAGATGACCTTAAACAGCAACTACTTTTCCATTGATTTTCCAGATAATTTTAGTCTACACATGGTTATATCTGTACCCAGCTGCTCATTGTTGGCTACAATATGACTTTTGTGTCTTGGAAGCTTTAGTCGTTTTTTTTTGTATAATCTTATATGTTTATCTAGTGACCCATTCTAAGATCCAGACTAAAAAATTTTTCCCCCAATTCTAAAATCCAGAATTTAAGATTTCTTACCAGTAATACCATCTAGTCTTTAGGTAAGAAACGTTAATGTTCTTTTTAAAACCTATAGGCTGCATCTAGTTCTTAAATCCTTACATAGACATTGAGATTAGTGTTTTCCTGTAGCTTTGCTGACGGTTATCCTTTAAGTCTGAGAGATGCTAAGAAGGTTAGTAAAGTACAGCATCAAATATTATTAGAAAAGCTTCATAAAAACTGTCTAATTCTGGTACTGTAGGTTGGACTGTGTTCAATAAAGTGGACTGAGTAAGCTAGACATGACTGTGGTGACCTGACTCATTGACTGTGCAGAGTTTCATGAATTGAGTCAATAATCATTCAGTTTTTAAAAAAAATAGGCTCAACAAACTCGTAATAACTATGGTTGACTGACTCAATGACTTTAGGGAATCAATAATCTTCTAGGGCAGTATTTCTAATCATTCCTAACTCAACCATCCCCTACTCAACAAATGACATCAAAGTAATCCCAACGTTTGATCCAATACTATACTGTCTATTAAAATGGCTGGTAGATATATGGTATGTTCCCCCTGGGTTATATGTGCCAAAGGTTGAAAAAATCTGGAGCTTGGTTAACTGAGTCAGTGTCCATGTGTTGCTTTATAAATTGACTCACTGATTATTTACGGTTTGGTAAACTCAATAAACTTCAGTGAACCGGCTCACTGACCATATACTGTGGAGTATGGTAAACCCACTCGATGTGACTGTGGTGAAGTGACTCCATGACCATCTTGTGTTTTTTTTAATTGACCTAATGATCACTCAGGGTTAAATAAGGAAATGATCTAGAAAGAACTTTAGTCAACTCAGTGACAATGAAGGGGTTGGTAAATTGATGCATTGAGCTAGAAAGGACCATAGTGGGGTAGCTCCATGACCATCTAAGGTTTATTTAAGCAGCACATTGATTTTCTAATAACTATATGACTGATGAGTGACTGTGGTGAATGAACTCCTAGAGTTTGGTAAAAATGACTAATAACTGTGATGAACCTACACAAGGATGAATGTAGTTCTGGGCAAACCCAATCAATGTCCACTTAGTTTTGGTGAAAAGACTCAATGAAGTTCTAACGATTGTGATGAACTGACTGAATGACCATGTTGACCATATTACTGTGTTAAGTTAACTTAATGAACATGTAGCATTTGATAAAATGACTCAATGATGTTCTACACATTATTAAAACTGACTCTAATCATTGACTCTAGTGTTGACCCCATTGTGGTGATGTTACTCAATGGCCACGTAGCATTTTGTCATTTGAAGTTCCAAAGATTATTCAAACTGACTCAATGACCACGTTGACTCCATTGTTGTGATAAGTTACTCAATGACCATGTAGCATTTGGTAAAATGACTTAATAACCTTGTAATGATTATGATGAAGTGACTCAATGAGCATGTAGTTTTTGGTGAAATGGTTCGGGAAGAACTTTTTCTCATGCTGTTTCTCTATTTGCCAGCTCTGAGAACGTCACCGCATCTGAGGTCATGTACTGAGATCGTTTGCGTACACAATGAGGTTTAACCAGCAAACGCCGAATATGGAAACAGCACGAGAAAAAAAACCTTTCTACTGACTCTGATTGGCGAAGACTTTAATTTGGATGTGGAGACGAACCCCTTCCAGCACCCATAATGAAAGGTATCCAGGGCAAGATGTCGTCTATGTACCTATCCTTCAAGGACAACAAACTTTGTGTCATACTGTAGTCATCAAAACCAAGGTAGAACTATGAAAAGGACTCTTCCCCATCGCTCACTTGGAGGGATGGTTATAAGTATGATATCAATTGTTTTCAAATATTGCTTGTACAAATATATATCTTTTTTTCTTTTTTGCTTCTTTTGCTTTTTTCTTTTTATTTATTTTTATTTATATAATCTGGTTGTTAATATTGAATTAGGGAGCAATAAAACATATGCATCAATGTAAAAAAAAACACACAGAATGTAACCTTTATACACAAACTTTTTAAAGATATGTTTCCTATAATGTACATTTAATAGACGTGTGTGTAATTTAACAGATTGCTAATTTGCTGGATTACCCTATAGTTTTCTTAAACAAAAAAAAAACAAAAAACCTACAAATGAGACAATAGGATATACAAGCAGAGGAGATGATTTGTATTCTGCAACAATTCAGATTTTCATGCTTTTTTTCTTTTTTCTAATCCAGAAGAGTATTTAAAGGAATATGGTGTTCCCCTTAACATATATTGCTCAATAAAGTGACAGCGTTTTTTTTTAAATTATGTGGCGTATTTGTTTTATGGTATTGCACACTGCATTCATTGTTTTCTTACATTTATCAAAAGTAACCTTTGTAAATATTAGTTTTACCGAAACAAACAAATGTATCTGGGTAAGAATAGAGCTTAGTGGAGATCATACACCAAGCATTGAGGATAGATGGATATGAGATGTTGTGCAGATATGGGGGAAAATCACTGCACAGTTACAATGGTTTCAAAAATAGAGGTGTTAATAGTTTTTTTTTATCAGTTAATAAAATGCAAAGTTAATGAACAAAAAATAAATCTGAATTCAATCAATATTTTGCGTGACACCTTCCCCTCTTTGCCTTCAGCTTCAGTTCTAGATGCACTTGCACAATATTTGTGAAGGAACTTGGCAGGGAGTTTGTTACAAACATCTTGGAGAATGAACCACTGATCTTTGGTGACTGTAGCATTTCTCAAATCCTTCTGTCTCTTCATGTAATCTCAAACAGACTTTAAGATGTTAAGATCAGGGCTCTGTGGGGGCCATATCATACAATCAGGGCTCATTCAGGACGGCCAGTATGCTATCCGCAAAAATGCAGATCCGTTTTTTTGGCGGATTAGATGCTGACCCATTCACTTCTATGGGGCCCTTTTCTATTCCATGGTTCCGCGAAACAAATGAAACATGTCCTATACTTGTCAGTGAAAATCAGGATATGGCCCCATTGAAGTCTATGGGTCCTCAAAAATACCTGAATGCTATCCTGTTTTTTTGCCCAAGAAACGGATAGCATTCAGTATTTTTGCAGACAGCATACAGCCGTCTGAATGAGCCCTCAGGGAGACATTTGGCTGGCTCCAAATGTATTCCTGCAGCAGGTCATTGACCTTGAACATACAGCCAATATCATGAAGAACCAATCTCAGTGTACAGAACAACAAGGAGTCCTGGATGACATGGTCCTCACAGAACCCTGATCTCATTTTGGATTACATGAAGAGATAGAAGGATCTGAGATGGCCTACATCCACAGAAGATCTGTATTTAGTTATTTAAGATATTTGGAACCACCTTCTTGTTACTTCAGTGGGCCAGTACCTCAGGTGGGCACAGGCACCGCTCCACTCACTCACAGCAGTTCCAGAGTTCCAGTAGCAGGCCCAGCTGCCTGTGTCCTGTGGATCTATTAGAAGTATTCTTCACTGAACCTTACCTCATTCTGCAGTATTGCAAGGGTCAACCCCTCCTTTGGTTCTGTGTCACTACTAATATGTTAATCAGCTGTGTTATGTATGCTGTTATCTTTGTCTCACTCACTGCCTGAGCAATAGGTTTACTAGCTTGCTAAATCCTGCAAAGGTTCTTTAATCTGCTTGCCTGCACTTGTACCGACTTCTGCCTGATTCTCGGATTCTGACCATCTACCTATTGACCTGACCCATGTCTGATCGCCATATTGACCCTGAGCTGCCTTCTCTGGCCTTTGGACTTAGTTTCATGGATTTGCATGAACTTTGGCCTGTTACTGACTACGAATTTTGACTGATCCCTCGGTGCCCTGCATCAGTGGCTCTGACCCCTAACTGTAAGCTGTCAACCACACTGGAACTACTCCAGGAGGTAGTGGCCTGGTGGCTGTCTGCAGCAAAATCGGATGTAGGGGTGAAAGGGTCTATAGAGGTTGAAGGGTGAATACCAGGGGTGCCAGGATAAGGCCCTTAGGTTTAGCCCAAAATCACATTGGTTGGTAGACATAGTAGTTCCACTCCATGGTTCTTCAAAAACTGAGTGCAAGTGTACCTAGAAACAATGATGCTGTTTTGAAGACAAAGGGCAGTCAAAGTATTGATTAGATTTAATTTAGGTTTCTATTTGTTTATTCATTTTGCATTTTATTAATTGACAAAAATATACTATTAGCACCTCTATTTTTGAAAGTGTTCTTCTTTTGCAGCATTTTTTCACAACTGCAAAATATTTTTGCACTATACTGTAGATAGATAGATATGAGATACATAAATAGGTAGACAGATAAATATTAGATAGATGTGTTACATAGACATTAGAGAGAGATATATTAGATAACAATTTAGCTGTATTTCCTTCTGTTCTATCACATTAATATTTGCATCTGGGTGCAATGAATTGTTGCCATGATGAAATCACATGACCTCAGTAGCCAATCACTGATAACAATGATACATATTATTCAGAGTACAGTAATTGCGTATGTCACAGGAATTCTTTATGGATTATGTGTCATCGCACTGAGATATCATTTTCACGACAGCAAGCTCAACAAAGGCTAATGGTGGGAACAAGAGGGGAATTTAGAAGCAACAAAGTTTACTGTTATTTTCCTATTTGGAGGATAAGAATGTAAAATTAGAATAAGCCATAGATAAAATAAATGATGACGCCGACCACTAACATCAAAGTCTCAAAGGCGCACTGGGCGAGGCAATGAACTGATTGATCTGGATACTGGTGTTGACAAACACATTCATAGGATTCCGCATATGTAGTCACATCCCCGGACTCACTTTTATCTCAGGTCCTCAAATTCTGTCTGAGGTAAGCAACATGTAATAGGTAATAATTAGAGATGAGCGAATCGAATACCACGAAGTGGAATTCAATCTGAATTTCAGGATAAATTTGATTGATTCACCTAGAAGCCGAATTTCCTCGTTCTTCATGTCAGCGAATCAATTTATCCTGAAATAGTATAAAAACTGTGATAGTGCCGCCCCTGTGATTGTGCCCTTCAGATGCCGCGTTCATACATGATTTCGGCATCTGAGTGTAAATTGTACACTGTTTTTAACAATAAAAAACAAACTTACCGCCTTCATTTGCTCGCGACGGGCCGCCAGCCACCATCTTGCTTGAAGATCTCGGCTGAAATACCATGCGGCCTGAGATTACAGTGTCACGCCGGCCGGTGTGATGACGTAATCTCACGCCGCACGGGATTTCGGCCGAGATCTTCAAGCAAGATGGCGGAGAACGGCACGTCACAAGCAAATGGAGGCGGTAAGTTTGTTTTTTTATTGTTAAAAACGGTGTACAATTTACACTCAGATGCCGCAATCATGTATGAACGCGGCATTTTAGGAGCACAATGACGGGGGCGGCACTATCGCAGCTCCCTGTCATTGCACCCCCTACTCACAAAAAAATGTGCTTCATGACGAAGTAATTTGTAACGAAGCAAAATTTTTTGTAAAATTCGGCGAAGCAGCCGAATCGAATTTTGCTGAAATTCGCTCATCTCTAGTAATAATAAACACAAACTATACCTAGTTCAATAAAAATGTGCTCCTTAAAGCAGCTCTGACTCATCTCCTACCTGATGGCAGCAGAGGATAGAGTGGGGGAAGCTGAGTTCGGTGATATATAGTTTTTTATGATTTGATTTAGTATTTTACCATAAAAATGTGTTTAAATTCTGCAAGAACTCATGGTAAAAGCCTGTGAGTCCTTTTTGCTCCACCCACTGAAGCCCTGTATGTGGGCGGAGTCATCAGGACTCACAGGTTTTCTCTTGACAAATGGAAGCATTTAAACGTCCTTTTACATTAAAATACTGAATCAAATCCTAGAAAACCTTATATCCCTGAGCTCAGTGTCTTCTTGTCTATCCCACGCTGTCTTGAGATATCAGATCTAAAGATTTACTTAAAATACATTTCAGTTTATTGGCTAATACATGTTCTTTTTGTAAAATGTGCTTTAGCTTATTTACTATAATTGTGTGTAGAGACTGGCAGAGGGAATATATAGCTTAAATGAATAAGATGTTGGATGGTTGACATCTCGATGTTCGATGTGCTGGCTCTCACCAGAATTGCTGAAAGAAAAAAATAATAATAATTTCAAAGTCAGTGCCTTGCTTTAGATTTATTTCCTTACTTATGGCTGAAGCGGAGCTTTGGAGATGAATCGACGCGCACCCTAGTGCCTGATAGCATCTGGAAATTGACAATAATCATTTTGATGGTGCGGTAAGCAGCAGAAGGGAAGACACAGCGTGAACTTCATAAGTCAATTTCATTGTTCAATAACAGACTGTAAAACTTGATTTTGGAGTTGGTGAATTAGGTGCCTGTGACCTTTATATAACTCCGCGGAGAGGCGAGCGCAACCCAACAGTGCCGTTTATTCCAATCACTTTGTTTTTTCCTAAACAGACTGATGTAAAGGAGCCTATGAGAGCGCCACCCTTATTATCCAAACGACTGGTAGATATTAAAATTTAATTCAGAATGGCATAAAAACGGCAAAATGAGGAGAAAAATAAAGTATTGTAATGGTGTGAAAATAATTCGGGGCATTAAAAGTCAAAATATGACTGTGAAATAGTCCTGCAACAACTGGAACAAAACCTAATGAATAAAAAAATATGCAAACGTTATTATTGTGGCTCCGAAATTGCATATTTTAAAAGTAATAATATGTATAAAAGAAAATTCAAAAGTGAGCAAGACATTAGGTTCAGATGTGTAAAATAATAGAGGCACTAAAGCAACGCAACAGTAAATATATATAAAAACATTTTATGTTGTGATTACCCTACAGCAGAAATTTCTCACTTTTGGCACTTGCGCCTAACTCAAGGTCAATGCGTGAACGAAAAGCACACTGCGCACGTACACATGCCTCTCCATTTACTGCTATGGGACTTTGAGAGTCCAAAGAAGTGAGTGGAGAGCAAGCCGCACATGCCCGGCCGCCCCTCCATGCACTGCTGTGGGATTGCCAATATCAAAATCTCGTATCAGTGATAGGAGGGTGCCATAGGGCCATATTCTTGAGAGCAGGTTCCAGAAACGGAACCCATACCTATCAGGCATTTGACATATCCTATTCACATGCCACAAATGTCCCAGATAGGAGAGCCCCTTTAAACCTATATTAACTGCCAACCAATTTAAACAGTATCAATGGTCTATTTTATATTAGCCAATATTCCAGCCTGCCTCATCAGTCGTAGTATTAGCTGACCTACTGTAATTAAAGGCTATGTACACCTTTTTTGAGGCAATTTTTTTATGATTGCATGTTACTCATTTTTGGCTAATTATTTTTTTCAATTGGCCTTTATTAAAAATATTGAGCCATTCTGTCACAAAGGGTTAACAGTTTTTCTAGCTGTGTGACTGGTACTTTCACTTTGTGTCATCACCTAATAAACCTTATCTCTAAATTACTAAGAGGTCATAAACACTTATTTAAGCCACATTCTTATCAATAGGATAAAAACGGAGCTATAATGAGTGTCAAAGAGCAGAGATAAGGAGCCCGTTTGCTCCTGGTCCGACGGAAAAGTCAGAAAATACAGAGGCTGCTACTAGAGCATGTCCGCTCTGTACAGAAAAAAGGATGCCATATTTTTTTATAAAAAAATTATTTAGTTTAGCTTAAAATGAGTACAATGCAATCCTAATAATTAAAAGAATTCCTTCTAAGGTGTACATAGCCTTTAAAACCCTCCTGCCTTCATCCACATAAATTCATACCTGGCAACTTGTGCTTTGTAGGATCCTATTTGATAAGACCTTCTCTAGTTCATTGTACTGAAATATATATATATATACAGGTCCTTCTAAAAAAATTAGCATATTGTGATAAAGTTCATTATTTTCTGTAATGTACTGATAAACATTAGACTTTCATATATTTTAGATTCATTACACACAACTGAAGTAGTTCAAACCTTTTATTGTTTTAATATTGATGATTTTGGCATACAGCTCATGAAAACCCAAATTTCCTATCTAAAAAAATTAGCATATTTCATCCGACCAATAAAAGAAAAGTGTTTTTAAAACAAAAAAAGTCAACCTTCAAATAATTATGTTCAGTTATGCACTCAATACTTGGTCGGGAATCCTTTTGCAGAAATGACTGCTTCAATGCGGCGTGGCATGGTAGGCAATCAGCCTGTGGCACTGCTGAGGTGTTATGGAGGCCCAGAATGCTTCGATAGCGGCCTTAAAGAGGACCTTTCACTACTCTACAAACGGAAAAACTAACTATACCTGTGGGCAGAGCGGCGCCCAGGGGTCCCCCTGCACTTACTAGTAAGTCTGGGCGCCGCTCCGTTCGCCCGGTATAGGCTCCGGTGTCTGCGCTCCCTGACTGATTTCTTGTAGGAGGCGTGTCCCTTGCTGCACTGCTGGCCAATCGCAGCGCACAGCTCATAGCCAGGCTATGAGCTGTGCGCTGCGATTGGCCAGCAGTGCAGCAAGGGACACGCCTCCTACAAGAAATCAGTCAGGGAGCGCAGACACCGGAGCCTATACCGGGCGAACGGAGCGGCGCCCAGACTTACTAGTAAGTGCAGGGGGACCCCTGGGCGCCACTCTGCCCACAGGTATAGTTAGTTTTTAGTTTGTAGAGTAGTGAAAGGTCCTCTTTAAGCTCATCCAGAGTGTTGGGTCTTGCGTCTCTCAACTTTCTCTTCCCAATATCCCACAGATTCTCTATGGGGTTCAGGTCAGGAGAGTTGGCAGGCCAATTGAGCACAGTAATACCATGGTCAGTAAACCAGTTACCAGTGGTGTTGGCACTGTGAGCAGGTGCCAGGTCGTGCTGAAAAATAAAATCTTCATCTCCATAAAGCTTTTCAGCAGATGGAAGCATGAAGTGCTCCAAAATCTCTTGATAGCGGCTGCATTGACCCTGCCCTTGATAAAATACAGTGGACCAACACCAGCAGCTGACATGGCACCCCAGACCATCACTGACTGTGGGTACTTGACACTGGACTTCAGGCATTTTGGCATTTCCCTCTCCCCAGTCTTCCTCCAGACTCTGGCACCTTGATTTCCGAATGACATGCAAAATTTGCTTTCATCCGAAAAAAGTACTTTGGACCACTGAGCAACAGTCCAGTGCTGCTTCTCTGTAGCCCAGGTCAGGCGCTTCTGCCACTGTTTCTGGGGAATGCGGCACCTGTAGCCCATTTCCTGCACACGCCTGTACACGGGGGCTCTGGATGTTTCTACTCCAGACTCAGTCCACTGCTTCCGCAGGTTCCCCAAGGTCTGGAATCGGTCCTACTCCACAATCTTCCTCAGGGTCCGGTCACCTCTTCTCGTTGTGCAGCGTTTTCTGCCACACTTTTTCCTTCCCACAGACTTCCCACTGAGGTGCCTTGATACAGCGCTCTGGGAACAGCCTATTCGTTCAGAAATTTCTTTCTGTGTCTTACCCTCTTGCTTGAGGGTGTCAATGATGGCCTTCTGGACAGCAGTCAGGTCGGCAGTCTTACCCATGATTGCTGTTTTGAGTAATGAACCAGGCTGGGAGTTTTTAAAAGCCTCAGGAATCTTTTGCAGGTGTTTAGAGTTAATTAGTTGATTCAGATGATTAGGTTAATAGCTCATTTAGAGAACCTTTTCATGATATGCTAATTTTTTTAGATAGGAATTTGGGGTTTTCATGAGCTGTATGCCAAAATCATCAATATTAAAACAATAAAAGGCTTGAACTACTTCAGTTGTGTGTAATGAATCTAAAATATATGAAAGTCTAATGTTTATCAGTACATTACAGAAAATAATGAACTTTATCACAATATGCTAATTTTTTTAGAAGGACCTGTATATATATATATATTTTTTTTTTGTGATATATTTATTTTTCTTATATTTCTGTGCATGAACTGTGAAGAGCAGTTTCAGAAATTAATCGACTCATCAATGTCCATTTGAGCTGTAGTGCGCATGCACAGTGATATGTACAGTCGTGGCCAAATGTTTTGAGAATGACACAAATATTAGTTTTCACAAAGTTTGCTGCTAAACTGCTTTTAGATCTTTGTTTCAGTTGTTTCTGTGATGTAGTGAAATATAATTACTCGCACTTCATACGTTTCAGAGGCTTTTATCAACAATTACATGACATTTATGCAAAGAGTCAGAATTTGCAGTGTTGGCCCTTCTTTTTCAGGACCTCTGCAATCCGACTGGGCATGCTCTCAATCAACTTCTGGGCCAATTCCTGACTGATAGCAACCCATTCTTTCATAATAACTTCTTGGAGTTTGTCAGAATTAGTAGTTTTTGTTTGTCCACCCGCCTCTTGAGGATTGACCACAAGTTCTCAATGGGATTAAGATCTGGGGAGTTTCCAGGCCATGGACCCAAAATGTCAATGTTTTGGTCCCCGAGCCACTTAGTTATCACTTTTGCCTAATGGCACGGTGCTCCATCGTGCTGGAAAATGCATTGGTCTTCACCAAACTGTTGTTGGATTATTGGAAGAAGTTGCTGTTGGAGGGTGTTTTGGTGCCATTCTTTATTCATGGCTGTGTTTTTGGGCAAAATTGTGAGTGAGCCCACTCCCTTGGATGAGAAGCAACCCCACACATGAATGGTCTCAGGATGCTTTACTGTTGGCATGACACAGGACTGATGGTAGCGCTCACCTTTTCTTCTCTGGACAAGCCTTTTTCCTGATGCCCCAAACAATAGGAAAGAGGCTTCATCGGAGAATATGACTTTGCCCCAGTCCTCAGCAGTCCATTCACCAAACTTTCTGCAAAAGATCAATCTGTCCCTGATGGTTTTTTTTGGAGAGAATTGGCTTCTTTGCTGCCCTTCTTGACACCAGGCCATCTTCCAAAAGTCTTGGCCTCACTGTGCGTGCAGATGCACTCACACCTGCCTGCTGCCATTCCTGAGCAAGCACTGCACTGGTGGCACTCCGATCCCGCAGCCGAGTCCTCTTTAGGAGACGATCCTGGCACTTGCTGGACTTTCTTGGATGCCCTGAAGCCTTCTTAACCAGAATTGAACCTCTTTCCTTGAAGTTCTTGATGATCCTATAAATTGTTGATTGAGGTGCAATCTTAGTAGCCACAATATCCTTGCCTGTGAAGCCATTTTTATGCAACGCAATGATGGCTGCATGCGTTTCTTTGCAGGTCACCATGGTTAACAATGGAAGAACAATGATTTCAAGCATCACCCTCCTTTTAACAGGTAAAGTCTGCCATTTTAACCCAATCAGCCTGACATAATGATCTCCACCCTTGTGCTCGTCAACATTCTCACCTGAGTTACCAAGACGATTACTGAAATGATCTCAGCAGGTCCTTTAATGACAGCAATGAAATTCAGTGGAAAGGTTTTTGGGGATTAAGTTAATTTTCATGGCAAAGAAGGACTATGCAATTCATCTGATCCCTCTTCATAACATTCTGGAGTATATGCAAATTTCTATTATAAAACCTTAAGCAGCAACTTTTCCAATTTCCAATATTTTATGTAATTCTCAAAACTTTTGGCCACGACTGTACATAGGATGCTGTACAGGGAGAGGGAGGAGAAGCTGCATTGTCCTCATCAGTTATGGTCCACCATCTTGGTAATAGAGGTAGTCCCTGTCATTGTAAGCTGCAGCTTGGCAGCCAATTGTGAAGGCTCATCAGCGAGTGAGAAAACTGAAAAATGTTATTATTTAAAATGTATTTATTTTTGTAACATGTAGGATTAACCCCTTAGTGACCACTAATACGCCTTTTTACTGATGTAAACAAAGGGGTTTTTAGCTAAACAGCTGGCTTTAATCAATCATTACATGTTCCCAAAATGGTGCATTAAAGACTATAACTCATCCTGCAAAAAATAAGACCTCATACAAGTACATTGATGAAAAATGGTGTCCCATGTGATCATTATCCTTTCATAATCCTTTAGATCATAGAGAAAAACAAGTCGGTAAAACTTGCTTTGCCAGCATGTCGCCTACAGCTGAGCCATATTGCCCTGATAGAAGATGATGGAGACTGACAACCACTGTATTATGAATGTGTCCTTCCATATATTTTGTCTTGGCTGAATATATCCCGAGATACGTGGCTCAAGATGCCCAGCTTGGTAAAAAAAAATAAAAAAAAATATGATTTTCCGATACTTTGTCACAAGATGTCTATCCTGTATATGGCTATATGTGGCCTCCTACTGGTTGGGATGTGAATTGTAGCCTACCAAAGGTTTTGCAGGCATGTTGTGATATTGGATTTGATTTAATGAGAAATTTAGAGTTCTTAACCAACTTTGAGCTATGGTAAGTGTGGACACATCTATATACGCAGGAAATACCGCCACATGATAAGAAATCATACACAGTAATTGGCATATAAAATAGTAGCTTACTAATTAATAGTAATACTTCTATGGGTAGAAATACTTAAATGTTTTAATGCCTTGTGCGCTGTATTTTGGCTGATACTATATTTTTTAGACACTTTAGGTCAGTACAGTTACGGTACATTCAGTATAGCGGCCTAGTAGAGGAGTGACCGGCGTATTCCTGCTCTAGACGTAAGAGCTGACACTTCAGGTCCATCATTTTCAATATCTGAATATTTAAAATATTTTACATTTTCTGTAACATAATTTCAGTACAAAAATAAATAAATGCAAATAATATTCGCCCGGGTCTTATTGGTATTTAAAATTCTATCAAAACAGAACGAGGCTCGCTTCAATCGTGAATCACTCTGCGTATCCGGATGCAGCGCCTGTACTGGACTGGTATACTGCCTCCTTATTTAATCACATTGTGACCTTTGTGCCGGGAATGAGATTATTTATTTATAATTCAATTTGCCTGAACCAATGGAACGGGAAAGTGAAGGACGGTCGACAGGCGAGCAAAACACCCAAACAAAAAGTTACAGCTCAGCGAGGGGATGTCTATGCCTGATTTATCTAGTGTGCAGCATACTGGATAAAACCTAACGGGGACGACCATTGGAATCTGTTTGACATTAAGGGGCTCGTCTAATTTTAAATTAGTAAGGGGAGTCCAGGATTCCCATCTATTAGTGATACTGGATGGGGAGCTGCTACAAAAATGATGAGATATGTGTAATGCTGTAATGCCTCATGTCACCTGTGGAGGCACTGCAGGCAGTTTCAACACTTAACACAGAGTATTGCTGATTGCTGAGAATAGGTTGTTACTGGGTCACGCTCCACATAAAAAGGGATTGTTCAACCACTTGAAAGGAAATTTCTAGTTGAAAATATAAACTAATCACCTCCACAGCACTGGTTGACCATTATTGTGCTCTGAGCTTCCCGTAGTTACAGTATGGTTTCTACACAGTAGCAGTTCTGGGCTCTCCTATCTAAATTTCCCACACCAGTAAAATAGTGTCAGACTGTTTCCATTTTATGTGGACTGGTTCATGCAGTCATGTGATAGCCTAACTCCACCCAGAATGGGGCTTTTGAAAAGGAGTCATTATAAAAAATAAAATGGTTTTTAAACCTGATCACTGGTCTCTAATGGGAATCATCGATTTCACATTTTGTCATGGCCGGTGGAGTAACCAGGGGTGGCCTAGTGATTGTGCAACCATTAACACGCACAAACAAAAAAAATTACAAAAAACTGTAATAAATGGCTCTCAGGTCATTAATAGCCACTTTCATTTATGATCATATCACTGCCAAAAAATAGCAGAAAATGGCCCCAAATTGTTTTGTGCTAAGAAATGGTAACAAATTGTAATTTTTTTTTGCTCTACTTTTCCAATTTCCATCAATAAAGTCAATGCTGAAAGCATATTAGATGAAATGTATTTTATTAGATGCATCAATTCTAGCAACAAACAGTGATTTCATATTCATGGTTTCCTCAGTTTTGCATCAGTTTACAGAATAAAGGCTTAATTTACATTTCTCTGATACGTGCCCACGTGGCTTGATGACCATCCAGATGTGTTCACCCTTACCTCTGCTTGGATTTGTTTGATAGGCTGCAGTACCCATCACAACCACTTGGTGGCCACACATTTAGCATAGACATCCCATGACACAATATCATAAAATAATTAATTTTTTCATTCATCTCTAGTTCAGTTGAAGGCGCTGCCATCATAATTCTGCTGCTCGCACGCAGCTGTATCCTGGAGCCTAGGGTTGGTTTTACACTGGATGAATTCTCGAAACAAACTTCAATTGATGACACAACAAGTCACTCATTAAAAAGGCCTTTTTCTTGGCACAATGTAAACTGAATGTGAGGCCCCCGGCGGTTACGATTGTCTGCACCTGTCCCTGCTGAGACAGGGAGATGTGCTGCCGACAAACGAGCTGGGGTATTGGGGCAATAATTAATGTTCTTTGTCGATTTATGGCTGATTAATGGATCTTTAAGTCCATATTCATGTGGCCAATATTGAGTGATGTTGATAAATGCAACAACTATTACAGGAAAATTAAGAGTAAAAAAAAAGAGCAATTTTACTTTTCTCCCAACTAAACAAAAAATTTCAAAACTTTTTATAAAAGTATTCCATACTGAAGAAAAAAAAAAGAAACCAAACATATATATCCTTTTACATTCATATTATTTCAATTAATACAGTCAATGAGGAACATGTAGCAAAAAGTTGCCAAAATTAGAAAAAAAACAAAAACATTTCAGGCTTAAAGGGCAGCAGATTTGTCCCTATGACACTGGCTGACCTGTTACATGTGCACTTGGCAGCTGAAGGCATCTGTGTTGGTCCCATGTTCATATGTGTCCGCATTGCTGAGAAAAATTATGTTTTAATATATGCAAATGAGTCTCTAGGAGCAACGGGGGCGTTACCATTACACCTAGAGGCTCCACTCTCTCTGAAACTGCCGCCCCCTCTGCACTTTGACAGGACCAGGCAGTGAAAACGTCATTACGCTTGGCCCCATCAATCACAGTGCAGAGGGACACGGCAGTTTCAGAGAGAGCTGAGCCTCTAGGTGTAATGGTAACGCCCCCGTTGCTCCTAGAGGCTCATTTGCATATATAAAATAAAAAAGCAATGCGGGCACATATGAACATGGGACCAACACAGATGCCTTCAGCTGCCAAGTGCACAGGGAAGCACTGCTGCCCTATAGATGAGACCGCCTGTCCTCTGTTGTCCCTTTGCTATAACATGCTTAACCCTGTGTGACCCAGATCACATTCTTTAGCTGTTTTTGGTAGTTTTCACTTGAAATCACTCAAAAATATTTGGTGTAATCATCTCAGGCCCGCGTACTTATCACATCAGGGGAAAGTCTCCTCTAATCTGATTTTTTTTGTAAAGTTTCCGGTAAGATTGCGGCCACTTAGTTTATACTCTGGAGTCGTGTGTGACAGCTGCAATATATGTTCTCAACCATTCATCGTCATTTTGCCGGAATTTCATATTTTAACGTGACAGTTTTTGAGCTTTTAGCTTGTTTATTGGAAACAGGAAGGAGTTTGGAGAGGAAAGCTGGGCAGAAAATAACAAATAAAAAAAGGACAGAGCAAAGAGTGTGTGTGTGTGTATATATATATACTGTATGTACGTGGGCGCTACGGTTTATGGGATGTGAGGGGCCCCACTGTTCCAATCATCTCAGGCTGTGGACAGGATGACCTCTGGAGTCCTTATTGCCCTTGGGGAAGTTAGACATGAGCTGGGGTCTGCGCTTCTAGATTGTATGTCTGTACAAACTACATAGCTACTGTATATCTGACCACCTGCCAGCACGATCAACCCTAGTAGGGTTAATCCTGCTGTTCTAAAGGATATTTGTGAAAATCGGTCAACAAATGAGGGCTTCAGTGCACTGAGCGGTGGGGTCTGGCTCCCCAGCGGTTTCTTTAATTACTAGTGATGGCCACATCACCTCGGTGCCTTAAATATCACATTTGCATAAAGAAAAAGAAAACTTTTGCCCCAGGAAAGCTGCATCCGATTTTCACCAGTCATATGTCATTGTAATCAGCAGGGTCAACCCTACCAGGCAGTATACCTGGTTTAATAGGGTCGATCCTGCGGACAGGTGCTCTTTAACTTTCCCATAGCCCATTGACACATTAACCCGCTCATAATGCCGCCACACTTATTACTTGCCACTCCTAACCCTAGATTATGAGGTTATTATCCTAAATCAATAAGACTGACAGGAGGGCTAAAGTGGATATGAGTGTCCTGTCCTCCATGGAGAGGTCTGGGAGCAGGTTTCTTCCTCTTTTTACTCTACATTTGGGTTAGAAGCCTCCTCAGAAATGACTAGTGAATTTGACATTCAACAAAAACATTTATAATAGATAATATCAAATTTTTGGAAAAAGATAAAGATTCACATTGACAAAATGACTCTTTTTATTTCATTTTTGGCAAATCAACAACCAGCAGAACCAGAACTGATCTGCATTCGCCTCTGATATGTTACCAGAAACATGGATTTACATTGCTGGTCTGTATGGATTTGCTTTACTCCCCCTCATGTCTCGGCTCCATTGGCTGATATTTGGGGAGTATGGATTCCTAATACATCTCTGTACCCCGAAGATAATGGACACCATTTGCATCTGTGAAGTTTACTTCAGTCTCTCTTATTTTCTTTGGTATTTTGTCACATGTCGTAGCGTTTGCCTTGAATTTTCAACCCAACAAATCAATAGGTCTGAAAGGGGTATTCCCAGGCATGGGATTCCGGTTGTTAAAATTACAACTGGATCGGAGAACCGTGTTCCCGGCTGAGTCCCGATCCAGTGCTCTGGCGGTGGCAGCTGGAGATGTTTGCTTCCATTGCTTTGCGTGCCGCTCATAGTTTAGCTCCTTAGTTGGGTTATATGTGTGTGTAGTGTATATACAGTATGTATGTGTAGTATGTATATGGTGTATTTATGTGTGTTGTGTGTATATATATGGTGTCTGTATATGTAAACATGTGTCGTGATGCCGCGTGTCCACCATTGAGTAGGGAACATTAGAGTTCCAGCCCTGAGTATTCTGATTGTTACCAGTTATCCCCTGTCCACCTGATGGGGATTACTATTAGATCGGTGGGGGTCCTACCACTTGGACCCCCCCCCCCCCACCGATCGCTAGAATGGGGACCTCATACCCTTCAGAGCCCCCCATGAAATGAAAGGAGCGGCAGGTCATCTATATGGGAGTTCTGGAAATAGCTGAGCAATGCACTTGACTGTCTCTGGAACTCCCATAGAGATGAATGGTGGGACAGCACACATGCTTGACCTGCCACTCCTTTAATTTTAGGGGGGGGGCTAAGAAGGGTATGGGATCCTCATTCTCATGATCGTTGGTGTTCCAACAGTAGGACCCCACCGATCTAATAGTTATCCTCTCTCTGTGGACGGGGGATAACTTGTAACAACCAGAATCCCCTTTGACTTATAGGTAGCTGATATATACAACCATTGCCACCGGTAAGTCACGAGACCATAAATATCTGCAATGAACTGAAGTGGTAGGAATTTATAGTGAAGTCCACCATTATCTTATATTCTAGTCATATGTACGTTATACCACCTGTAACCCATCAGTGACTTTACAAAAGGTTTTATCATTACCAGTTTATAGAAATATCAATACTATATGCAAAAAATTGCTACTCTAGACTTATTCTTTTTTATGTATCTGGATATGATTGTAGTACCAGGACTGACCACAGGGTGTGCTGTTAATGAGAGGCAGGCAGCACGGAGCAGTAAGTACTCTACAGCCCCACCTAGTGGTGGAGATATGCAGAGCCATTATTACATCACAGATTATACATTATATCATGCTGTATAGGATAATGGTCTAGAAGATGGTGGATGTTCTGAATGTTATGACTGAGCATTAGTCTTACAGTCTATCTGTCCCAGAGTCTTCTGATTATTGGGGCACTAGTATTACCTTTTCAGGATGAAAAAACTAAATTACAAATGACAAATCCTCCACCGTGTGTTATGTTTTTGAAACCCATAACTGCAGGAAAGTCTACACACAATTCCTCCCCTGCACACTCGGCATAAGGCTCTTAGTGGCCTCCTCGCTCCGCTCATTTATTAATGTCAGTGACCTATGGACATTTTCGACCATGATTGAACAGTCAATGAAGAGTGAACGGCTGTTCTTGGGTGTTGTGTATTGTCTGGAAGTTTAGACAAGTGACCGAGCCTGGGAATTTTGTGAATGTCTTCAGATATATAAAGACATTCATCACAGAGACATAACTTGTGGATGACCCTTATGTGTTATGAATCACAATCAAGTATAACCTTCTTTAGAGGACACTGTGCTTTAGAGAGAAAAAACAAACAAACAACAAAATAAAAAGTAAAAATAAAAACATCAAACATAGAAACAACATTCATTATATCAAACATTTTATTGTCATAGTCAAGGCTTTGTTGACTTGAATGGAGTCCATCAGGTTCCCATCTGGGTTTGAGTATTATTGGGTAGAGAAATTGCCAGAAGCGGGAAACCCAACAGAATCCCATAGTACAAACCTTGTGCGAACAGATCCTAAGAAATCCAAATGTGTCTCAAGAAGATCGTGTTTATCATTGATCCTGTAGGAGAAGCCAATGCCTGCCCAGTGTGGACAGAGCCTATGACCCAATCATGAGTTTTTTTTTATAGTTGCCTTTGTTTTACACATAGAATTGCTTTTTTTATTTTTTTGTTAATTTTTTCAAGTTTTTCTAGTTATTTGTACATTTCTAGTTTTCAAAAACCAATCCTTTAAAAATCTATTTTTGCTTGGAAATGAGACGTGGAAAGCAGATTCTCTTTGTCCTATTTCTTTGCCGCACTGTCTGCTTCGATTTGAGCCGCGGTCTCAGAGATTATTCGTGGCCCGTGCACCAGTCACTTTTAGTAACAAAATGTTGAAATGCAATGTCACTTCCAGACGAGCCGCTGCTGATAAAAACGCTATAAGGCATTAATAGGCTATTTAGCTGATCTGAAAGTAGTTATCTACCCTCTAATAAATGGTAATATATCGCCTCTCTCCGCTAACCCTGAGATGCACCTGACAGAGATTAATTGGTCAAGCTATTTCTTCCCGGAGTGTCACAGCTCTTGTGGGATTAGAGAAAAAGCCCTGATTTTATACAACCCTTGGTTACATTCTTCATGTTTTTCACTCAGGCGACTTTCACATTAGCGTTTTCAATTCCACTATTGAAATCCGTCATAGGATCTCAATAGCGGAAGAAAACGCTTCAGTTTTGTCCCCATTGTCCCCCCAAAATTGAACTAAATGGAATGTACTAAAATGCATTCCGTTACGTTTGGTTGCACTCCTATCGCGGACAGAATAACGCGATGTGGAGCGGAGCAAGACGGATCCGTCCTGGCACACAATGTAAGTCAATGGGGACAGATCCGTTTTCTCTGACACAACAAAAAACAGATCCGTCCCTCATTGACTTTCAATGGTGTTCATGACGGATCCGTCATGCCCATAGAAGACATAATACAACCGGATCCGTTCATAACGGATGCATGCGGTTGTATTATTGTAACGGAAGCGTTTTTGCAGAACACGCTATTGTGAAAGCAATCTTAGGCCTCTTGCACACGACCGTATGGCTTTTTCATGTTTTTTGCAGTCAGAAAAAAACTGATCCGCAAAAAATATGGATGACGTCCGTGTGCATTACGTTTTTTGCGGGACATAAAACAACTGGCCCCTGATAGAACAGTACTATCCTTGTCCGTTGTTTCGGACAATAATAGGACATGTTCTATCTTTGAACGGAACGGAAATACGGAAACGGAAGGCATACGGAGTCCCTTCCATTTTTTTTCCTGAACCATTGAAATTAATAGTTCCGTATACGGAATGCAAAAAACGTAAGGTAAATGGAAAAGAAAACGTTCGTGTGCAAGAGGCCTTAAAGGGCCACGAGACCTAAAATGATCAATTGTCTTTACTTTATTTATTTTTTCTGTTATTTTTGCTATTTCTTCTGTGTGTATTTTTACTTTTAACATTATGATATATTATCTATATTAGAAAAATGAACCCAGAAATATTGCAGTTTTCCTACCGATGAATGAGCAGTTGCCAATAGGCCCATACTTTGTCATTTTTTAGCTTCTTCGTCCTGAGTGGACATTGAGGGCAACTCATTATCAACAATGGGAGGGTTTATAACATCTGTATTCTAGAAATCAAAGGAGATAACCTTGACGATGGGTAATGGAGACACTTCGGCTCCTTCTCCCTCCTCCCTCTCCTTGCACAGTGACTTCTGCACATGTCATGGAGCATGCCCGCTACAGTCTCCCGTAGATGTCAATGAGTCACTTTCGGACTTTTAGTAAATTTTGCCAAATTATTCTAAATAGCAGATCGAAAATTGTAAAAATGTTTTTTTTTGTTTTTTTTGGGCTGGAAATGCATGTAACTGACTAAGCATAGATATGAATTCACCAAGGTTTTTACTTGTGTTGCTAATTAATGAACATCTTTCGAGTCCATCATCTTGGTCTATGATACCCATTGTATTTCAGCTAAAACCTTCACTATTGACAAACTACTTTTCACATGGGTTTCTGCATATATTAAAGGTGGTTAAGGATACTCATGAGCACATTTCCACCATTATGGAGGTCAGCCACCCTTATTGAGATATTGATGTTGGCTTCAAAATTGCAACATATTTGAACAGAATCAAGTTCTTACTTTGTGCCCAATGTCAAGAAGCCCCTGCTCAGCCCAAGCTGGACCATACGTTGGAAAATCAAGAGTATCCATTTATGTTCCTTTCTCCCCTCATCTCTGCTCCTCTATATCTAAAGACTCATAAAAAGTTACCAAGCAGAAAAATGAGACATTAGGCAGAGGAGGAGCGAGCAACTAGGAGGGAAGAAACCTGAAATGTATTTTATTATTACAAAGAAAATTGAGAACCACCCACAGTCCACAAATTAAGCAATAATTGCATCCCAGCTTCTTGTAACATTTAGGAAGCCCTGAAGCAATCACTGCCTTATTATAAACATTGGGGGGTACTTAATTCCACATTATTATTTTCTTTAAATTACCATTTATGTCTCCAAAATGTACCATGGTGCAGTGTATCATGGGAGAAGAAAACTCAGTGTATGTCATTGTAGTCACATACCATGAAATTGCATTTGCATTCATATTTACCTAAGTGAAATTACAGGACGAGCTGGGAGAGACGGGTGACCTGAGCATTTACATATAAGAAGTAATTGTGTAGAATGGAGAGTGACCTTGTTATGTATGCAAAGAGGCAGAATAGGACGCTGTTCACTCTGCCGCCATCGGAATGCATTGTTTTTGGAGTAGAATGGATTAAATGAGGCATGGCTTGCTTTATGTGCCTTCTTGTTAAGAAATTTTAAAGGGCATCTGTCAGCAGTTTTGTCCCTATGACACCTGCTGACCTGCTACATGTGCACTTGGCAGCTGAAGACATCTGTGTTGGTCCTATGCTCATATCTGTCCGCATTGCAGAGAAAAATGATGTTTTAATATATGCAAATGAGCCTCTAGGAGCAACGGGGGCGTTGCCATTGCACTGACAGACTCAGCTCTCTCCGGGGTCACCATTGCTTTTGTTGCACCCAAGCTCCACTCCTTTCTGTGACCAGTCCCTACTTCCTTGCTTTACCACTGCCTGGTCTTGTCAATGAAAGCAGCCAGGGAGGGGCTAGCCCCAAAAAAAGGTGGGGCTTGAGTGCATCTTGAGCACCGGCGATGCCCTCATTGCACCAAATGGTTAATTTGCATTTTAAGGAAAAGTATCGTAACTTAGGAACAGAATCTCAGATTAACAAAAGAAAAACAGTGTTTTAATCAGGTGAATCACAGCTATGTATCTATATAAATAGTTGGATACAGAGGTCGTTGCTGACAGATTCCCTTTAATGCTATGTTTATATTATTCTTCTATTATTCTTATTCTTATTATTGTTTTTATTATATTACAATTTTTTATTATTGTTAAGTATATTTTTATTATTTTATTATATCATTACTTTTTATAATCTTTGCTTAATATTTCATTGTTGTTAGTATTATATTACTATTTTTATTATTGTTATTAAGTGAATTATTATTATTATTTTTATAACTATTTTTTATTATTTAGTTTGGTTATTAGTGTTATATTTTTTATATTATTTTATTCTTTACTATTATTATTTTATTTTGTATTATTTATTATTTTACAGGGGTTTATATTGTTCACTCTGTGACTTGTTGAATAACTGATACTGATGTTATAACGCTATATTTCCAATGAACCTTTGGTAGTAACATACCTTCTGCTGATATCACTTACCTGTCAGTATATATGCTGATTGCTACTTGTCAGGATTGGTTCCCCCTCTATTGACAATGCTACAGTAGATCTAAGCAGGGAGGCAACAATGGGAAAAATATTTAATTTAAAAAGCCCACTAAAGTAACAGAAAATAGACTGAAAATGATTGAAGTTGAAGCAGATTTGTGTGGACCTTGTAATAGAGGCGTTTTCATCAGATTCCATGCTTCCATTGACGTTCATTTATCTGTGTTTCCATCTCGTTCTTTGCATTAATTAAATATTCATTCCCTTACATTCGCTCTGTCTGTTATTGTTAATTCTTGGAAGGGAAATTTACAAGAAATGTTTGTCGCTGCAATCTTCTCTGTGACAAACAATTATAACAGAAATATTGTCTGCAAAATCATCACAGCAAATCAAAAATGAGATGAAGCGCGAATCAATGTAGCAAAAGGAGAAGTCAAAGATGAAAATAGTCACTGTGTGTGCGATACATAGTAATGACAAACAGAGAATGTGTCATCAGAAAATTGATTATTTAAAAGGAGTTTTCTGACTTTATTTTACACTGATGACCGATCCTAAGCACATCAGTAAACGCTGTTATTATAAACAGGTCGGGCAAGATGGCCGTTCCCATAATCATGTACAGAAAATAGAATGAATAAAATATACAATCAAAAAAGAAAAAAAAGAAAAACTATCTGATAGGATGGGGTCCGACACCATAGACCCGCACAGATCAGCGCTTTCAGGAGGTCGCGGTGCTCTGGTGAGTGCTAGGGCCTCAGCTTACCAAGCACAGCGCCGTACATTGTATAGTGGCTATGCTTGGTATAACAGCTCATTTGAATGGGGTGAGGTGAGGCTGGACCACGTGACCGATGAACGTAACATCACTGGTCTAGGGTAAAACATCTGATCTGCGGGAGTACTGGGTGTCGGACCCCAACATATCAGATGCTGAACCCCTTTAAATCAAGTGTTTATGTTTAAGCATTTTAGAAGTTTTGATTTTTTTTTTCAAATTCACATGTCACCATCTATAGTTAAAAAAAAAAATACAAATCCTAAAATCCTGCAGTTCTCAGACTGACCACCAAGCCTCATAAAATGCTGACAATTCCTGTTCTGTAGAGATCACTTCTCAGCAGTCATCACATTAGTCATTTCATGCAGGATTACAGTAACAGGAAACTTATGTACAGGTCACAGAGCATGCTCACAAGCCTCTCCTATAGGGGCCAGTGAACATCTCCTGTCTAATGTGTCTGTGGTCCATGTGGCTGCTGTAAAGCACATCCCTAAATGCTGTGATTATGAACTGGTTAGGCAAGGTGGCCGTTTCCTTAATCATGTACAGAAAATTTAATAAATAAAAATATACAATCAGAAAATAATAAAAGGAGTAGAGAAAAAAAAAAAGAGTATGTACATGGTTTAAATTGGCAGAACAAAATGAGAAAGAACACATTCCCTTTAAGGCCCCATAGACATTATACTAGTGTTGGCTGACTGACAGTAGGGGGAGCTCTTGACTCTCCTCCGACATTAAATTTCGATGCCCGATCCTTTCATTCTTCTAGTAGAGAAGCTTTCATCTCTCTCCACACTGGAAACATGCATGCTTGGCCAAACTGATCAAACGTGTGGGAGTTGAGAGAGATACGGTAACTGTCAACCGATCAAAGCGTTCAACAGAAAACCATTGATGGTCTATGGAAACTACAGCTTGATGGACATCACAGCGTGGTTTTTATGAGACCCATGACTAAGATGGACCCGGCCAACAAACATTCCGTATACTCTACCCCCTTCTCATCAGTCATAGTTGTGTACGTCAAGAGTTTGATCCAGGGGGGAAAAGGAGTAAAAAAAATTACCAAACTGTAACAAAACTGAAATACAGTCCAGTTTACATGTGTCCTCCACCTACACAACCAGGAACATCTAGGGCAGAATTAGCAGAGCTTGCGAACCACTGGTTACCAGATTACTGGAGCTTTATACGATGTGATGAATATTTCTGGTCTTATAAATAATGACCTCCTGATAACTTTTTAGTAAGAGTAGCTCCGGACTGAGCCCAGAGCCCCGGACTCCTCACGGACACCTGTGCTATGTTTTAGTTTTTTATTTGTCTTCCTTGATATGCATCTTATTCGGAGTGAATGTTGATGATAAGCATGTGTGCGTTAATTAGGGATCACAACAAAGGCTACAATAGAACAGAATCTCTCCCCGTCATAAGGTAACTCATTCAAGGAAAGTCAGATTATGTAATAATTGTCAACGAATCCTCCAAAGGCAACGGGATAAGTCAGAGAAACGAACATTGTATTAATAGATTTGTTAATAATCTTCCTAAGATTAATCATTCACCGTGTGTGTCCCCGAATCACCCAGCGGACAGTCCATTTATCATCTGAAAGATCTTGGGGGTTTTGGCTTTTTTATCTGCTAATCGGATCTTCGGCTGTTGCTTTGTCTTTAATAAGGGAATTATGTTTTTAGAAAATACTTAGATTCTTCAGAAGTTTATTGCTAGAGGATAATTTATAATTACTAAAGAAGTATAAATGTAAAGCACATAGGAACACCTCCAGGAATGTATCAGCGCAGTGTTTTATCCGTATGGAAAGAGGGGCCAAGACCCACATGAATCCTTACAAGATTATGTCCAGTACCTCTACGTCACATTATGGTACCTCAAGTGTATTCAGACCCATGGGCAAGAACTACCATAAGTAGAAGAAAAATTTACAAGAAAATAACTACTGTAATACTGCCCTTATTTATAAGAATATAACTACTATAATACTGCCTCCTATGTACAAGAATATAACTACTATAATACTGCCCCCTACATACAATAATATAACTACTATAATACTGCTCCTATGTACAAGGATATAACTACTATAATACTGCTCCTATGTACAAGAATATAATTACTATAATACTGCTCCTATTTATAAGAATATAACTACTATAATACTGCCTCCTATGTACAAGAATATAACTTATAATGCTGCTCCTATGTACAAGAATATAACTACTATAATACTGTACAAGAATATAACTACTATAATACTGCCTCCTATGTACAAGAATATAACTTATAATACTGCTCCTATGTACAAGAATATAATTACTATAATACTGCTCCTATGTACAAGAATATAACTACTATAATACTGCTCCTATGTACAAGAATATAACTACTATAATACTGCTCCTATGTACAAGAATATAACTACTATAATACTGCTCCTATGTACAGGAATATAACTACTATAATACTGCCTCCTATGTACAGGAATATAACTACTATAATACTGCTCCTATGTACAAGAATATAACTACTATAATACTGCTCCTATGTTCAAGAATATAACTACTATAATACTGCTCCTATGTACAAGAATATAACTACTATAATACTGCCTCCTATGTACAGGAATATAACTACTATAATACTGCTCCTATGTACAAGAATATAACTGCTATAATACTGCTCATATGTACAAGAATATAACTACTATAATACTACTTCTATGTACAAGAATATAACTACTATAATACTGCTCCTATGTACAAGAATATAACTACTATAATACTGCCCCCTACATACAATAATATAACTACTATAATACTGCTCCTATGTACAAGGATATAACTACTATAATACTGCTCCTATGTACAAGAATATAACTACTATAATACTGCTCCTATGTACAAGAATAGAACTGATATAATACTGCTCCCATGTACAAGAATATGACTACTATAATACTGCCTCCTATGTACAAGAATATAACTACCATAATACAGCCTCCTATGTACAAGAATATAACTACTATAATACTGCTCCTATGTACAAGGATATAACTACTATAATACTGCTCCTATGAACAAGAATATAACTACTATAATACTGCTCCTATGTACAAGAATATAACAACTATAATACTGCTCCTATGTACAAGAATATAACTACTATAATACTGCTCCTATGTACAAGAATATAACTACTATAATACTGCTCCTATGTATAAGAATATAACTACTATAATACTGCCTCCTATGTACAAGAATATAACTTATAATGCTGCTCCTATGTACAAGAATATAACTACTATAATACTGTACAAGAATATAACTACTATAATACTGCCTCCTATGTACAAGAATATAACTTATAATACTGCTCCTATGTACAAGAATATAATTACTATAATACTGCTCCTATGTACAAGAATATAACTACTATAATACTGCTCCTATGTACAAGAATATAACTACTATAATACTGCTCCTATGTACAAGAATATAACTACTATAATACTGCTCCTATGTACAGGAATATAACTACTATAATACTGCCTCCTATGTACAGGAATATAACTACTATAATACTGCTCCTATGTACAAGAATATAACTGCTATAATACTGCTCATATGTACAAGAATATAACTACTATAATACTACTTCTATGTACAAGAATATAACTACTATAATACTGCTCCTATGTACAAGAATATAACTACTATAATACTGCCCCCTACATACAATAATATAACTACTATAATACTGCTCCTATGTACAAGGATATAACTACTATAATACTGCTCCTATGTACAAGAATATAACTACTATAATACTGCTCCTATGTACAAGAATAGAACTGATATAATACTGCTCCCATGTACAAGAATATGACTACTATAATACTGCCTCCTATGTACAAGAATATAACTACTATAATACAGCCTCCTATGTACAAGAATATAACTACTATAATACTGCTCCTATGTACAAGGATATAACTACTATAATACTGCTCCTATGAACAAGAATATAACTACTATAATACTGCTCCTATGTACAAGAATATAACTACTATAATACTGCTCCTATGTACAAGAATATAACTACTATAATACTGCTCCTATGTATAAGAATATAACTACTATAATACTGCTCCTATGTACAAGAATATAACTACTATAATACTGCTCCTATGTACAAGAATATAACTACTATAATACTGCCTCCTATGTACAAGAATATAACTACTATAATACTGCTCCTATGTACAGGAATATAACTACTATAATACTGCTCCTATGTACAAGAATATAACTACTATAATACGGCCACATATAGATACTAATGTATGGATTTTTGCTGCTGATATAAGATGAATGCTCTTGTTAGTTTTCATGGAGCTCTCGGGGATCTATCTGCGTTACGTGAATTACTGGACATTAGTTCTTGTAGTTTTATAGATTCATGTATGTTGTATAGATTTCTCCTTGAACATATGATGGATTCGGGAGGAGGGGGGGTGCTGAGTTACTGACCCAGTTTTGCAGAGCAGCGGCAGGAGATGAATGATGGTGTAGCCCATTCTCACATACTGGAGATAAGTAAGTGAACCCGTGCGTTCTACATATTGTGATGTTGTTAATGGTATTATCTTTGCATCCTATTGTATTCTATAAAGTCAGCACTTATGTAAATCAGGCCTCTTTATTGTATGAGCTGTGAAGGTCGGAGCTCAGCTACAGGATTAAGTGACTCACAGACAGGGGATCCGGGGGTGCGGGGTGCGGAGGTGGCTTTATAATTCTCAGGAGAAACTCATTTTCTTTTAATCAAATTCTAATGGGAATTGGATGATGTGGTTCAATTAAGCCAAAATGGCCGCTTGTACATGGAATGGGGGGGGGGGGGGGGTAGTGGACCTAGAAATGGAAAGCTAATGAGGTGATTTCAGTCTAATGGACAATAACAAAAGCGAGCACAAGGGTCAGATAGCAGCCTGCAAGATGTACAGCTAAAACCATAGGGAAGTCTAGAGTATGGCACAGTACTGTGTGGTATGACGTAGTATCAGGGGCGGGCTGGTAACTTAAAGTGGAGAAAATACTAAAACTGCCCCTGTTTGTAGTTGGGTCCAAATTGATGGAAGGCAGGATAAGTAATACCATAATTGTGGCACATTATACCGCCCAACAGAGCCAAATACCACCGTGCATCACGAAACACTACCAGCAGCACAAAATACATCCCCGGCTGTGAGGAGGGCTCAGGCGGCCCCCTAGGCATCGCCCACCGGGAGATTTCCCTGTAAGGTCTGTGGCCAATCCGCCCCTGGGTAGTATGGTATGATATGGGCTGGTATAGTGAGGTACGGTAAGGTATAGTATGGTAGTATGTAGTCTGTGGTTTGTTTTACAGTATTGTATGCTATGATATAGTGTAGTATGATAGTGTGTGGCAGGCTATGGATCAGTATTGTGTGGTATACATGTACTAGAGCTCTTTATAGTTTGTAATATTATGGTAGAAAAGTTTGTATTTTATGGAATGCTATGGTGTAGTATGGTCTGATATAGTAGGATATGGTATGGTACGGTACTGTATGGTAGTATGTAGTCTGTGGTTTGGCACAGTTTTGTATGGTATGACATACGCTTTCATATAGTGTAGTTTGATATGGTACAGTATAGCATGGTGTGATAAGGTATGTGGTTTGGTACAGTATTGTATGTTATGATATAGAATGCTATGATATAGTGTGGTATGGTATAGTATTGTGTATATATATATATATATATATATATATATATACATATATAGTGGGGTTTCGCTCTGGTAGATAGGGTAAGTGGACACAGTACTGAGGCAAAAGACAACTTCAGTGTTTATTCACTCTTGAGGCAAATGCACAGAACAATGCGTTACTTTGCAGCCTTGGTGTTACCTTGCACAAATTATAAAGTACATATAAGACAAGTCACCTTGATGTCAGTTCTGCCTCCCGCAGTCCACGGCAGGCTTTAGGGGGCCTGTTTCCTCGGCCCAGGGGTCTCAGCCCTCCAACCTGGCACCAAGCCTCAGATCCCAACACAGAGGTCCTGTTGCTGAGCCCAACTGCCTATTTAAGGACAGCCAGGTGCTGCCAAAAACCCGGACCGGCAATTAAAATCCAGTCCGGTATTTGACCCCACCTGGCTGCAAATCAGCCCAGCAGCACATGCTGGGAGGAAAATACCTGTCCTCCCAGACCATTCCCCTCACTGTGTCATTATATATATGGTATGGTGTAATATGGTATGATATGATGCAGCATGGTATAGAATGCTATGGTCTATTATAGTATGATACAGTATGATATGGTATAGGGTATAATGCTGTCGTATAGAATAGTAGGTTCTGGTCCAGTATGATGTGTGTACGGTATAGCATAGAATGGTATGGTACCTCAATCTGAATGCCCTGCCCCCAGCCCCAGATACAATTCCAGAAGGGCACATTACCCCTGGGCCATGTAAGATCCCATGATGAGGGTGGATGTCGTAGGAAGGCTCCACTCAGTAGCTTCATCTCATGGAATCTCCATACTTTATTTCTTGTATAAATGTATCATGCTCAGTAACCTTTTGGATGCCCTCTTTGCTTATTTGCATATTTTAAAAAATCTGTGCTCCTGGGCATCGGCGCCTGAAGGAACTGAGAATTAACAGCTACAAAGTGACAATGTTTATGATGGAGGAAGAAACACACAGAGAATGTACATCTCTAGTCGGTGGCGTTCCCAGGACGCAGCTTAGGGTTCACAATGGCATCTGTCTGCTGTAAGAGTTTCTATGTAAGACGCTCCAGCATACCCGGCCACGTGCACAAGACCTTAAGTGAGTCTTCAGTTCTATAGTCGGCGAGGCTCCATCATCCTTTAGTTAACACATGTCCTGAGCAGCGTAGAAGAAATATCTGTGACATGGAAACCATCAGCATGCTGATCGACATGTTACTTTATGAGGATATTTTTGGGAGGTATTGCTGTAAATGTAAACTAGTCCTAACTAGATCCATCAGCAGCAGCTTGTCAAAAGATTTCAGGTCGAGTTTTTTTTTTTTCTGAACTGTATACAGTAAAAAAACAAACTAAAAACCTGAAAAGAGCAAAAAAGTAACAACTGAGATAAGCAAGTTTGATGCTTCAAAATGTTACAGAATCTACACAATTTGCTCCTATGCAGTATGTTACAGGGATGTAACGTGCTGTTTTTCATCCCCCTGATGATTTTAGGCAAAAGGATGTCTCTCGTGTACAGATAAGCACATTTCTAGAAATTTATTTTGGGTACGATTCACCAAAAAAAAAATAAAAAAATCTATTCAGGCATGAATTGATTGAACCAGAAATCAAAGTGCTACTAAAGGAGAGAGGGAGTGAAAGAAAGAGAGAGACCCAGACATAATATTCCACTGGAGACAAATCTTGGGGAAAATCTGGTGGTAGCCTAGAACTGTTCAGTAAGTGCTTTTTCATAAAGGACATCTAATTTGCGTACCTTTGGGTTTCTGGGAAAGATATTCAAATTAGCTTTTCATCCCCCCCCCCCCCCAAAAAAAAGAACACTAAACCTATTTGCTGCCAGTAGAAATGAGGTATGTTCATTTGCATGTATTTTTCTCAGGAACGCAGTTGGCTGGACTACTCCTCATGCATACTAGGTGGTCTCCTTAATGAGAAAGAACACCCCCAGAACTTCAACATAGGCCACTGAGCTGACCGGGGCAATTTTCTCTTGAGACACTCAAGATTTCTTGTCTCTTTGGATGGAGAACTGAAATGCACGTCTCATCCTGAGAAGTGTAGTACTAGGATAGTCAGTATTCTAGTCCTTTTTGAAGGAGAAGCGACCTGCACCTCACTTTTCCAGAGAAGCATTACTCGTGGGTATCTCTGTCTCTCTCATAAATTCCAAGTCCGTGGAATCGATTTGCTCATCTTTAGCGTCATCGCTGCAGTTTCTTACACAATTTCTACAGATATTTACAAAAAACTGTAAAATAATTAATCATAAAGAATCAAGGAATTGAGTGTCACATTATATTATACAGAACAGTCACAACATTTACACTACACGGTTTATTTCTGGAACAGATATATTAACTGCCATTAACAGCACAGATGTAGCAGAGCTGAGTATGTTTGTATACTGATGGCGTAATGTGTTATCTAAGGTGTTACCTATAAATGTGTAAGATCTACCGTATTATCTGTACTTACAGGTATACATGTTATATGTATTATTACATAGGACTGCAGGTGACATCTACTATGTTATCTGTACTCAGAGAGTTATTACTGTTATCTGTGGTGTTACATAGGACTGCAGGTGACATCTACTATGTTATCTGTACTCAGAGAGTTATCACTGTGTTATCTGTGGTGTTACATAGGACTGCAGGTGACATATATTACATTATCTGTACTCAGAGAGTTATCACTGTGTTATCTGTAGTGTTACATAGGACTGCAGGTGACATCTACTACATTATCAGTACTCAGAAAGTAATCACCGTGTTATCTGTGGTGTTACATAGGACTGCAGGTGACATATATTACATTATCTGTACTCAGAGACTTATCACTGTGTTATCTGTGGTGTTACATAGGACTGCAGGTGACATCTACTACATTATCAGTACTCAGAGACTTATCACTTTGTTATCTGTGGTGTTACATAGGACTACAGGTGACATCTACTACATTATCTGTACTCAGAGACTTATCACTGTGTTATCTGTGGTGTTACATAGGACTGCAGGTGACATCTACTACATTATCTGTACTCAGAGAGTCATCACTGTGTTATCTGTGGTGTTACATAGGACTGCAGGTGATATCCACTACATTATCTGTACTCAGAGAGTTATGACTGTGTGATATGTGGTGTTACATAGGACTGCAGGTAACATCTACTACATTGCCAAGTAAAACATCAAAATTACATTTTATTTTATTTTTTAAGTAAGTAAATAAATTATACATAAATATGGGAAATATAAATAGATAAATGTTTCCGAGAAATGAATTATTAATATTTTTTTAAACTTTATTCCAGTAATCAGTATAAGTTGCAGAACTTTTTTCAGTTCCGGTTTGCGGTTGGAGCGCTCACTGCGGCCTCATCTGCCTGCGGCCAAAATCTTTTAGTAATAAATTTCTTTCTCATTCAATCTATTTTCCTGTCCTTTCCAGCTTTTAGCCGATCCTAATGCATCTCAATGTGCGTCTCTTACATAACAACAAAGAGCCAAATCCAACTAATTGCCCCGGGTGAAATCCTTCTGATGTTTCCATTTAATGTCTCGCACCCGGTTACATTGTGTCCGGACGCTATCAGGATCCTCCGGCTCTGTCATATTTACCCAAGCAGCTGAGGCCGGGTTTCATCTGGATCATTGCTCTGGAACAGTTCTGCCCCAATCCCAGAATTACATGTAGGTAGTAATATACTTTACATATGCCTTCTAGTCTGTGATATGACATGGGACTGCTGGCAAACCTGTTGGGGGGAGATTTACTTAGCAAGTACATGGCATGTGTCTGATGGGCATGTTAGAACTTTTTACACCTACATAGACGGAGATAGAAAGAGAGTAACATTAGACACAGCTCAATCGTGAGCAGCAGAGGAGAGAGATACAAAATAGCAATGGTGAAGATGCCAAACAAACTGGGGGAATGTATCACCGTGTGCAACATTTAGCTACATTTGATGCAATTTGTGTAATTTCTTCTATCTTGTAAATGGATGCCTCCTGTGACAATAGTGATAAATCTCTCCTGCTGAATTAACGCTTTCCGTACAATATTACACTAGTCATTCACCTTTAAGATTTAAATGAAAAGTGTCACTAAAATTTACTGCAACAATAGGATCTATAGACATAATTAAGGATGAGCGAACCTGTCTCGGGCCGAACCAGGTTTGGTCCAAGCTTTGCTATTTTTTAGACGGCCGACGAACCCCAATATTTTCAGGTTCCTTTGGGCAAATCCAGTAAAACAGGGCATAGCGCCATTTTAGTTCACATCTCGGCGGGAAAAAAGAGAGGAAGAATAAAGGGTCTCACATGACCCTGAGAGGAAGTGGGGGCAGGGCTTGTCCTGATTGGCTCCCAGGCGGACAGACAGTCTGGTTGAGCCAATCAGTGATGCAGTAGGCGGAGAGGTGTCTGAGCAGAACGAGCCTCTATCGTCCATTTACATATATTCAGTTTCCACACAAAATTATTATTTTTTTATATATTTTTTTTTTTGGGGGGGAGGGGGGGGGAGGGTTACATTTCTTCAAATGGATATTCCGGTAAAGTAACTATTTTTTTTATAAAACTGCATTAAAAAGGTTATCCCACTTCGCCTTTTCATACTTACCTGCTGCCACTTCCTGGATTCTGGCTGGGGGCGGGCTTCATCTTGATTGAAGTCTTCTCCCGGCCAGGCCACACGCTGGACTGAATGCGCACGCCGCCGCGCATGTGCCATGGTGACTTATTCCCGGCCAGGTATAGTACAGAGCCGACGTCTGTACTATTCTGGCCAAGAAGAAGTCACCATCGCGCATGCCCGGCGGTGTGCGCGTTCAGGACAGCGAGCGGCCCGGTTGGGAGAAAAGAAGGAGTCTTCTGCGCAAGCGCGGCCACCGGGATTTTGGAGAAGAGCGGTGGCCGTAACCAGGGGAGACCGAATTACAACAATGAGGTAAGTGGGGATGAATTTTATCCTCAACCCAAATTAAGGCCCTTACTGGTGCTGACTGCAGCCCCATAACCATCAGACGGCATCTGAGACTGAAGGGCTTCAAAAACAAATAACGTCTTCAAAGACATCGTCTCCTTTAACGCCACAGAACTGCTCGTTTGGACTTTGCAAGAGAGCACCAAACATGGGACATTCAAAGGTGGAAGAAAGTTTTATTCTCTGATGAGAAAAAATGTAACCTTGATGGTCCTGATGGTTTCCAACGTTACTGGCATGACAAGCAGGTCCCACCTGAGATGTTTTCTACGCGCCACAGTGGAGGGGGCGCCATAATGGTCTGGGGTGCTTTTTCCTTCAGTGGAACAATGGAGCTTCAGGAAGAGCAGGGGCGTCAAACGGCCGCTGGCTATGTCCATGTGCAGAGAGCATTCCTCATGACTGAAGGCCCTCGTCTGTGTGGTAACGACTGGGTTTTTCAACAGGACAACGCTACAGTACACAATGCCCGCAGGACAAGGGACTTCTTCCAGGAGAATAACACCACTCTTTTGGCCCATCCTGCGTGTTCCCCTGATCTAAATCCAATTGAGAACCTTTGGGGGATGGATGGCAAGGGAAGTTTACAACAATGGACAACAGTTCCAGACAGTAGATGGCCTTCGTGCGGCCGTCTTCACCACTTGGAGAAATGTTCCCATTCACCTCATGGAAACGCTTGCATCAAGCATGCCGAAACAATAACGGCGGAGCTACTCATTACTGAGCTCATGTTTGGAAGTTGGATTTCTGTTTTGGGGGGGTTTAGTTTTTTTTTGGAGGTGTGGTCCTAAACTTTTATTCAGCTGAAAAAGCCCGTTTCAGTTTATTTGTTGTTTTCATTAAATTGAATGCTCAAAAAATGTTTTGTCTCACTCTCATTTCTTCTTGTTGCATTTTGAAGCTCTACTTGGAACCTTGTTGAGATCCAGCCTCGCTACATAGGATTTTTTGCCATTTTTCAAGTGGTCTTAAACTTTTGATCAGGACTGATATATATATATTTATTTTTTTAATCTCGTAACACTGTGTGTGTTTAAATATCATCTTTTTGAGACAAATTTTGGAAGCTTGGAAAAATTTAAGACGTGCCAGCGCGGTGAGATATTAAATGCTGCGAAATATGCGTTTACCTATAGCGATATACGTTACAGATAACAGGAGATATGTGGGAGATTATATTGTAAGCTGATATAAGTTATATATTCTGTGGCAGCTCCTATTTAACGGAATTCAGGCAGATCCCCTGCGGTGTCCTTAGGTCTGCAGATAAACTCAAAAATGATATCATATTGCTAGATCTAGAAGTGAAATTTATAATAGTTAGATATGAGATAGATACAGTAGATATATAGATAGATGATAGATAGATACAGTAGATATATAGATAGATGGATAGATAGATACAGTAGATAGATAGATAGATGATAGATAGATATGAGATAGATACAGTAGATATATAGATAGATGATAGATACAGTAGATATATAGATAGATAGATGGATAGATAGATACAGTAGATAGATGATAGATAGATAGATAGATATGAGATAGATACAGTAGATAGATACAGTAGATATATAGATAGATAGATGATAGATAGATAGATAGATAGATAGATAGATAGATAGATACAGTAGATAGATGATAGATAGATATGAGCATCTAACTAGAATCCTCAGATCCTAGGGTGAGATGGACAGATTTCTCCATTCCTCTCCACAGACCCGAATGTTTGGTCTTGCACTTCTAGCTGACTAAGGCCCCGCGTCATCCAGAAGACATATGTCAATTTCTTTCAGAAGCTTAAATGCTATGCAGAGGATTGTGGAGATTGGAGTTTGATAATTCCGCGGTGGAGCCATATGCAGATAAAGCTTAGTGAAGGAAAAAAATCTAATTCAGTTTTTCAATGTTTGAGCGTAAATAATGTTTATAGAGAAGAAGCCAAAATTATTTGTTGACTCCAACAGAACCCGAGTTATGGATTGCTTATCAGACAATGCGCCGCCTTTTAAAGAACCAAATTTGTGTCAAATAAGCGTCCGTCCAGCTGTTCCCAATCCCCCAACATCTGCAGCAAATCCTCTTACGGAAAGTCATTTTGGCTGCGGCTCAGGCCTGACACAAGTTGTTATCGGAAACAAAACACATCGACACCAAAAGACAAATTTATTGTCACTGAGCGCTAAGTTGAGCGTCATTTGCAGGATTGTTAATACAGATGTTTCGGATTTACACAATGCAAAGAGGGAAAAAAAGTGACAATACCCGAGCAGATGCGAATAGAATGTTTATAATTCCGCACATCGCATTCTTGATTCCACATTCATGGACCAAATGATACAATTAAATGTAACTTTTTTTTTTGTTTTGTTTTGCTGAGTATTATATGGATATGACATCAATGAGGTTTAATTGCTTTGAATTGCTTGCATTCCGATGGCAGTCACATAGACCCGCAGCTCCCCTCCCCCTCTCGCCGCCCTCCATCTTCTCATAGTTTGGATTCATTGTTTGCTTATCACATTGCACTTCATCACAGCTCTGATTATGATGCAAGTTCTTTGGGGTTCAAGAATTCAAGATAATTTGGAATTTCTTAAAGGGATAGTCTATTTTGGAATAAGGTGTGTAGATTGACCCCGTTCCACACTCCCTTCTATTATCCAGAGCCCCCAAATGGAAGGAGTGACTCTTCAACTTAATGCTTTCCTCTGTAGGATCACGGACGCAGGAATCTTTCACCTGACAAGAAAACTGCGGGCATTTTAGGAGGGAACAGGAGGAACTCAAAGGGAACATAGGATTCAGTATATTGGGCAGACTAGATGGTCCAAATAGTTCTTATCTGCCGACACATTCTATGTTTCTATGTAACAGGATGACTCAAAGATTGCATTACTGAGTCCTGATAAAATACTCCTATAATACTCCCACAGCCTACACCTTTTCTTAGAATTCATAACTTGAATGTCAGAACTACAATGGAGACTAAACCCAACCAAGAAGGAGAAGACCCTGGAGAGGAGGAATGGACCTACAGTATGTAGAGTATATCAGGGAAGATCAGAAAATTATATATTATTTATAGAGATGAGCAAAGTTTAGAAAAATTACATTTGGCAAGTTTACCGAAGTTAGACAAGAAATTTCATTTGTTCCAAATTAATTTGCTATAGATCAGGTATATCCAGGCCACCCTGCCTTAGGGTACGGCCACAGGGAGCAGCAGTGCTGTGGGCGGGTTGAGGCCATGCTGCAGGGAAGAACCATGTGGCCAATTATCCTGCAGTCCTTCTTCATTGTTAATGGCCACGCGACACCTTTGTTGCTGGTCTGGGGTTTGGCTGGTTAGGTCGTGAGGACAATATGCAGATTATTGCAGTTTTGGCCTGCAATCTCCTGAAGGTTATTTGACAGTAAACACAGAATATTACTCAGCTCTGGCATACCCACTTCTCCAACCCCAGCGCTCTCCTGCCCTGTATCTGGGAGCCCTTCTTCTGCCATCTGCTTTTCCTCCTTTTCTACATTATCTAATATTAATAAGAATAAGTCTATAGAGAAAGCCTGTAAGTCCTGCTTCCTCCTCCTGAGAATAGAGAAAGAATGGGTGTTCTGCATCTCCTCCACCTACCTATAGAGAAAGCCTGTGAGACCTCCTTCCCCTTCTCACACATAGAGAAAGCTGGGGTTTCCTGTTTCCTAAGTCCTGCTTCTTCCTCCCACCTACAGAGAAATCATATAAGTTCAGCTTCCTACTCCCACCTTTGAGAATGCCTGAGAGTCCTGCTTCCCTCAACCACTCATAAAGTCTGTGAGTCCTGTTTCCTCCCCCCATACCGAAAGTCTTGATGTCATGCTTTCCCCTTCCACCTATAGAGAAAGCCTGTGAGTCTTGCTTCCTCTTCCAAACTATAGAGAAAGCCTGTGAGTCCAACTTCCTCTTCTCACCAAAAGAGAAAGCCTGTGAGTCCTGCTTCCTCTTCCCACATATAGAGAAAGTCTGTGAGTCCTGCTTCCTCTTCCCACATATAGAGAAAGTCTGTAAGTCCTGCTTCCTCTTCCCACGTATAGAGAAAGCCTGTGAGTCTTGCTTCCTCTTCCCACCTATAGAGAAAGCCTGTGAGTCCTGCTTCCTCTTCTCACCAATAGAGAAAGCCTGTGAGTCCTGCTTCCTCTTCCCACCTATAGAGAAAGCCTGTGAGTCCTGCTTCCTCTTCCCACCTATAGAGAAAGCCTGTGAGCCCTGCTTCCTCTTCCCACCTATAGAGAAAGCCTGTGAGTCCTGCTTCCTCTTCCCACCTATAGAGAAAGCCTGTGAGTCCTGCTTCCTCTTCCCACCAATAGAGAAAGCCTGTGAGCCCTGCTTCCTCTTCCCACCTATAGAGAAAGCCTGTGAGTTCTGCTTCCACACATTGATTAACATTTATATCTGTAGACCCTCATACAAGGAGAGCTGATAGTCACTGTTTGTAGGAAAGGTCAGATAATATAACATTTTCTAGACCAAAAAAGTAGGATTTTTGACAGATGTTCATATAGGATTCCAATCTGAAACCTATGGCGACTTCTTATTCTTTAGTGAATCCCACCTATGGATTTACTTTGATGGATTTGTTTGAATAAAACCAAGTACCCGCTAATATTTTAATATTTTATGCAGCAAAGATGAAAGACATAAAAAAATAATAAACTTAAGGGACAGATCATGAATTTTTGTGGAGGCCCAGTTGGAATAAAACTGACTCTAATGATTAAAAATGCGTCCTCACGTGGCTTCTATCGGGAGCGAACAAAAGCATTTCTCCCTATGAGTTTAGAAGCTCATATTTTTTCCCAGTTGGATGAAATAACTTAAAAATTCAGTTGAAGTTGGACAAAATGTTTTCCCCGGCTGCTGAAGAATGTCATTCCCAAGCTTTCAAGTGTAAAAATGTCTAAGCCAGTATGTGTCTCAGAGTGCTCATGTCCCGGGAGGGTTTCACCTTTGTAAAACATTTAATCATTTGCGGATTCCTGTCGAGAAGTCGCACTGTACTATTTAAGGAACTCTCCGGCACAATGCAGAGGATAAATCATAAAGCCTTGACTATGTGCCACCTATTCAAAAACACTCAGCCCCAGAGAGCTCCGATCCATAACAAGCCGAATCGGTGAATCTAGAACAAAAAAAGTTGCAAAAATGTATTTATTGTACTTTTTCTTAAAATTTGGAAGAGCACAAGATATATTTAGGCTTGATAAATGGGTAAATGGAGTTTTGTAAGAATAGGTAATGGACGGGCTTGGAGGGGGGGTGCAACTTATTATGCTCATTGTGAAGCTTTGTTAACGAAGAGTTTGAATATGAGGTCGGTGTGTCCTCTGCGGAGATCACTGACAAAACCAAACAAAAAGTGAGAACTATAGGAATTGGGACTGGAGAACTTACTTTAATGGTTTGTGGGATGATGTAGACCCAACAAAGCATATAAATCCCCACCACCATTGTGCTAAGACCTTTGTTCCACCCATCGAAAAAACACAGGATCCTAGGTTCTTGTTGGGAAGCGGGGGCATTGCTAGGGTCTCAAAAGATCCGGAGCCCAAGCTCCAATGCTCAATTCTTGAACCAAACCCTTGTTGCCCTTCTTAGCTGTCTGTAATTGGCACACATAACACTCGAGGACTAAATGTGAGAGGTGGGTGGCCTTCCCAGTGCCCCCAGTCCTGCAAGCAGTGTAGAAATTGTACGAACACCACACCCTTCTCGAGCAGCTGATCTATAGGGGTGACGATAACTGAATCCATCAATATTACAAACTCCTTTTAACTTGGAAAGACAACCCACTTCTCAAATTTAGTCTTCCTTTCCTAGAGGTCTAGGTTAACAGGCTAATAAGGCAGGTCTATCGGGTACTGAGTGCCGAGGAACGCACCAATTAATCAAAATCCAAAATGCCCGCTCCCTCTTAAACCTAAAATCTACCAATGAGGGCGACAGGACACGTTAGATGGTCTGCAGGTCATACTAAAACCAAAGGATTCATCCCATGTTCTTCTATAGCCTTGACGGTAAAGCCCTAACAGGAAGTCTAATGGTGGCCATATTGGTCATCAGATAGAGAAACGGCTGGAGAGAGTTTTTGACAATCCAGGGAGGACTCAAGGACTTGCATTGACTGCTGAGTTGTTCTTAGAGTCTCCATAAGGTGCTGGGTGTGCCGGTGGATATTCTGGTGTAATACCTCTGGATATGGGCCGCCGGCTGCCGTTGTTACATAGTAATGTCATAGAGTCACATAAAACATCAGCCGATTGGAGGGATTTAAACAGCGGGGGACATTGCTGAGACACTCACAAGTCTGGATTTAGGAAAGGCTTGGTGCAGCCAGGCCAATTGTGCCGCATCCTGCGTCTAATTAAACTGCAGCCTGTGTGCTGTCAGGAATGAGAAGGCCCATTGTGCGGCCCGTGTCACCGGCGGCTTTTATTACCGGCGCATTAGTAAAGAATTGAAGAAAGGATCCGAGCAGCTAATGAATTTTGGTTTTATGGGGCGTCTGATTTATGGGCGTCAGACAGAAGGTCTCGCTCTGGAATAGATGGAGTAATTATGTGCAGTGTTCACATGGCGCATGCAGGGATTTATTTGGTGTAATGGGACATGCGTGGTGGACTCTGACTCCATGTGTGAAGAACATGCCAAGTATCTCAGGCCGTCATATGTGATACAGTCTCACAATCACTACATCCCCCATCATGTACTGTCAGTGAATATCATTACGTTCCAAGGACAATGAGCTACTGTATATAATAATCAGGGCCGTCTTTAATATTGATTGGACCCTCCGCAAAAATTTACTTGGGCCCCCTGGATCCCGCCTTCCCACACCTTAGCAGGCAATCACGCCCTCCACCACAACACACACACACAAAAAATCCACACATCTGGTAGAGTCCAGTGAATGACTGTAAATACTTCCAGTTCTGAAGACTCCAGCGGCTCAGGATCAGTGCTCTGGGCAGCTGGGCTCAGGCTGGAAGTGGGCACCGCTCTGCAGGAAGGAGACCAGGGCTCGGCTCACCCTAGTGTTACAGTGCACCCCAGCACCCCACAGTATGCAGTATAGCACCCTATAGTATACAGCACCACACAGTATGCAGTATAGCACCCCACACTATACAGTACCCCACAGTATATAGTAGAGCAGTATAGCAGCCCACAGTATACAGCACCTCACGGTATACAACACATCACTGTATACAGCACCACAAACTATACACGATACAGCTCCCCACACTATACAGTACAGCAGTATAGCACGCCCCCCCACACTATACAGGCCCCCCACAGTATACAGCCCACCACACAGTATACAGGCCCCCACACAGTATACAGGCCCCCACACAGTAAACAGGCCACCCCCCCACCCCCACAGTATACAGCCCACCACACACTATACAGCCCATTACACAATATACAGCCCACCACACAATATACAGCCCACCACACAATATACAGCCCACCACACAGTATACAGCACCCCACTATACAGTAGTTTACAGTATATTAACATAACAGCCACTGTCACCTTTTTCTGATGTAATCTTTACACAAAAAAGCTCCACAGTTAACTTCTGCAACACTCCACAGGACCTGTGATGACCTCATAGCCATGTGACCAGTAATTGCTAGGTTACTGGTCACATGGTAATGATGTCATTAAGGTCCTAGAGCAAAACTCATTAAGGTCCTAGAATTAAGATCATTAACACAGTACGATCATGATGCCTGTGTAGCTGACAGCCTGACACCCAGGGCAGTAGCTAGCAGGGCTCAAGAGGCAGCTGCCCCTTTTGCCCCTTGGTAAAGACGGCCCTGATAATAATATTGTCTGCTGAGCTGTGTATCTAATCCTATCCTGTGTGATACTGTCTGCTGAGCTGTGTATCTAATCCTTATCCTGTGTGATACTGTCTGCTGAGCTGTGTATCTAATCCTATCCTGTGTGATACTGTCTGCTGAGCTGTGTATCTAATCCTATCCTGTGTGATACTGTCTGCTGAGCTGTGTATCTAATCCTATCCTGTGTGATACTGTCTGCTGAGCTGTGTATCTAATCCTATCCTGTGTGATACTGCCTGATGAGCTGTGTATCTAATCCTATCCTGTGTGATACAGTCTGCAGAGCTGTGTATCTAATACTATCCTATGTGATACAGTCTGCTGAGCTGTGTATCTAATCCTATCCTGTGTGATACTGTCTGCTGAGCTGTGTATCTAATCCTATCCTGTGTGATACTGTCTGCTGAGCTGTGTATCTAATCCTATCCTGTGTGATACTGTCTGCTGAGCTGTGTATCTAATCCTATCCTGTGTGATACTGTCTGCTGAGCTGTGTATCTAATCCTATCCTGTGTGATACTGTCTGCTGAGCTGTGTATCTAATCCTATCCTGTGTGATACTGTCTGCTGAGCTGTGTATCTAATCCTATCCTGTGTGATACTGTCTGCTGAGCTGTGTATCTAATCCTATCCTGTGTGATACTGTCTGCTGAGCTGTGTATCTAATCCTATCCTGTGTGATACTGTCTGCTGAGCTGTGTATCTAATCCTATCCTGTGTGATACTGTCTGCTGAGCTGTGTATCTAATCCTATCCTGTGTGATACTGTCTGCTGAGCTGTGTATCTAATCCTATCCTGTGTGATACTGTCTGCTGAGCTGTGTATCTAATCCTATCCTGTGTGATACTGTCTGCTGAGCTGTGTATCTAATCCTATCCTGTGTGATACTGTCTGCTGAGCTGTGTATCTAATCCTATCCTGTGTGATACTGTCTGCTGAGCTGTGTATCTAATCCTATCCTGTGTGATACTGTCTGCTGAGCTGTGTATCTAATCCTATCCTGTGTGATACTGTCTGCTGAGCTGTGTATCTAATCCTATCCTGTGTGATACTGTCTGCTGAGCTGTGTATCTAATCCTATCCTGTGTGATACTGTCTGCTGAGCTGTGTATCTAATCCTATCCTGTGTGATACTGTCTGCTGAGCTGTGTATCTAATCCTATCCTGTGTGATACTGTCTGCTGAGCTGTGTATCTAATCCTATCCTGTGTGATACATGTCTGCTGAGCTGTGTATCTAATCCTATCCTGTGTGATACTGTCTGCTGAGCTGTGTATCTAATCCTATCCTGTGTGATACTGTCTGCTGAGCTGTGTATCTAATCCTATCCTGTGTGATACTGTCCTGCTGAGCTGTGTATCTAATCCTATCCTGTGTGATACTGTCTGCTGAGCTGTGTATCTAATCCTATCCTGTGTGATACAGTCTGCTGAGCTGTGTATCTAATCCTATCCTGTGTGATACTGTCTGCTGAGCTGTGTATCTAATCCTATCCTGTGTGATACTGTCTGCTGAGCTGTGTATCTAATCCTATCCTGTGTGATACTGTCTGCTGAGCTGTGTATCTAATCCTATCCTGTGTGATACTGTCTGCTGAGCTGTGTATCTAATCCTATCCTGTGTGATACTGTCTGCTGAGCTGTGTATCTAATCCTATCCTGTGTGATACTGTCTGCTGAGCTGTGTATCTAATCCTATCCTGTGTGATACTGTCTGCTGAGCTGTGTATCTAATCCTATCCTGTGTGATACTGTCTGCTGAGCTGTGTATCTAATCCTATCCTGTGTGATACTGTCTGCTGAGCTGTGTATCTAATCCTATCCTGTGTGATACTGTCTGCTGAGCTGTGTATCTAATCCTATCCTGTGTGATACTGTCTGCTGAGCTGTGTATCTAATCCTATCCTGTGTGATACTGTCTGCTGAGCTGTGTATCTAATCCTATCCTGTGTGATACTGTCTGCGAGCTGTGTATCTAATCCTATCCTGTGTGATACTGTCTGCTGAGCTGTGTATCTAATCCTATCCTGTGTGATACTGTCTGCTGAGCTGTGTATCTAATCCTATCCTGTGTGATACTGTCTGCTGAGCTGTGTATCTAATCCTATCCTGTGTGATACTGTCTGCTGAGCTGTGTATCTAATCCTATCCTGTGTGATACTGTCTGCTGAGGCTGTGTATCTAATCCTATCCTGTGTGATACTGTCTGCTGAGGGCTGTGTATCTAATCCTATCCTGTGTGATACTGTCTGCTGAGCTGTGTATCTAATCCTATCCTGTGTGATAACTGTACTGCTGAGCTGTGTATCTAATCCTATCCTGTGTGATACTGTCTGCTGAGCTGTGTATCTAATCCTATCCTGTGTGATACAGTCTGCTGAGCTGTGTATCTAATCCTATCCTGTGTGATACTGTCTGCTGAGCTGTGTATCTAATCCTATCCTGTGTGATACTGTCTGCTGAGCTGTGTATCTAATCCTATCCTGTGTGATACTGTCTGCTGAGCTGTGTATCTATCCTATCCTGTGTGATACTGCTGCTGAGCTGTGTATCTAATCCTATCATGTGTGATACTTCTGCTGAGCTGTGTATCTAATCCTATCCTGTGTGATACTGTCTGCTGAGCTGTGTATCTAATCCTATCCTGTGTGATACTGTCTGCTGAGCTGTGTATCTAATCCTATCCTGTGTGATACTGTCTGCTGAGCTGTGTATCTAATCCTATCCTGTGTGATACTGTCTGCTGAGCTGTGTATCTAATCCTATCCTGTGTGATACTGTCTGCTGAGCTGTGTATCTAATCCTATCCTGTGTGATACTGTCTGCTGAGCTGTGTATCTAATCCTATGATGTGTGATACTGTCTGCTGAGCTGTGTATCTAATCCTATCCTGTGTGATACTGTCTTCTGAGCTGTGTATCTAATCCTATCCTGTGTGATACTGTCTGCTGAGCTGTGTATCTAATCCTATCCTGTCTGATACTGTCTGCTGAGCTGTGTATCTAATCCTATCCTGTGTGATACTGTCTGCTGAGCTGTGTATCTAATCCTATCCTGTGTGATACTGTCTGCTGAGCTGTGTATCTAATCCTATCCTGTGTGATACTGTCTGCTGAGCTGTGTATCTAATCCTATCCTGTGTGATACAGTCTGCTGAGCTGTGTATCTAATCCTATCCTGTGTGATACTGTCTGCTGAGCTGTGTATCTAATGCCTATCCTGTGTGATACAGTCTGCTGAGCTGTGTATCTAATGCTATCCTGTGTGATACAGTCTTCTGTCCTGTGTATCTGATCTGCGACTTCCTGACGACTAATGACGGTCTATAGAAAAATGCATCAAATAAAATGACCAGAAGGAAGAATGGAGATGCCCTTTAAATGGGAGGAGCTTTCCTGTACCCCGTTACTACCTACTTTATAGCCATCAGGTCCTGAGATGGGCGTCTGGAGTAAAGGGGACTTGGCGCCTAATCCTTGTCCTTCCGGCTCCTCTAATAATCTTCCACACGACGCCGATCGGTTTCCTTATTTACAGTGATTCCACCGCGTTCTTCCTACGACTATGCAAATGAGTCATTTAATTACCAGCGCGAGGAACGAAGCCGTGATCAATGTTCTTCGAGGCATTGATTTACTGCGCCTCCGGTAACATGTAACAAAAAAAAAATAACATCTCAAAACCTCATAATGAGATTCTCGTCCTCAGATTCATTCTGTTATTTAATATTCACTCGAATTATTGAAAGGAAATATAAATAGAAAGGTCACGAGGAAGTCTGAGAAATAATGCCGCTATCGGGTATTGATCTCAATCAGGTCGTGACGGGACTTGAGGAGCTTCAGATCGGCAATGTCATCCTGAAAGTCACCCTTAGTTCTTAGTAACTGCTCAGTACATAGAAAGAAAGAAAATTCCCATTCAAGACCTTGGCCTCGGACTATTGTATATGGCGGCAGTTTTTAATAGTACAGTATGGCGACATCTTTTATTAACCAGCCATTTAAGGCTTGTTGCATCCCTACGAGAAGTCCTGTTGTGTGTGTTGTTTGCCCACTGCTATTACAGTGTGTCAGCTCCATATAAAGGCTTAGATTATTTCAGCAATGCTTAGCATTGTTATTTGGGAACTGTATGTCGGTATTATTTATACCTATTAGGTCGCCCATTTTTATTGTACTTTATGACAGTTTTTTAAATGTACAGTTTGGCGACAGCTTTTATCAGCCAGCAATTTTGGCGCTTCTGCGTGCGCCTATATGAAGCGATTGTGTGTGGCTGCACGTCTGTGTTATAGCAGTATTATTTTTCCCACTGTTTCATCCTAGTCCTGTGAGCTCTATGTGATGGTATTATTTTAAGACCAGTTAACATCATTATTATGAGAACTATATGTCAGTATTACCTTTGGTTATCTTTAAGATGCACTATATGAGAGCAGCTTTTAATAGTACGGTATGGCGGCAGCTTTTATTAAATATTAATTTTACATAGAACTGGAAAAGCCCTTCAAGGGGAGACAAAATGTAAGTTACTTTTGCCTTCCTCATCCAGAATCCAGCACTTGGGTCTGTATTCATGAGTCGACGTCAGTCTGAACATGACTGTAAAGTCCAGACCCATCATGTATGTAGTAAGACAGCACGTTTACACGCCTACATGCTGTTGCGGTACATATGACGTGACTTACATTGCGTCCAAGAACGTGAGCTGCATGTGAAGGCAATATAGTATTTCCACAATGGTAGTATTATTTCATGATTATATGACAGTATTATTTATGTAACTTCTTTTGTTACCTTTAGTATGTACTATATAGCAGCAGTTTTTAATGGTACAGTTTGGTGACAGCTTTTATTACTTTTGCCATACTGATCCAGAATCCGCCATGAGACAATGTGAGTTAAAGGTCCAGATCTATAGCGGGTGTATCTGTATGCAGTGAGCGGGCGTGATGTGTGTGTTTTTGCATGCTGCGACTGGAGTCTCATCATAGCAGCATTATTTGGTAACTATATGTCAGTAATATTTATGTACATTAGATTGGTATCTTTTAGATGTACTATATGGCGGCAGTTTTTAATAGCACAGTTTGGCATCAACTTTTATTAACCTGCAATTTTACATAAAACTGGAAAATCAGGTTATTTTGTGAAACAAGATTATTAGCAAGGATTTTCCATCTCTAGACATCAAGCCATAGCACGCACCCAGTGCAGAGGGCTATCGGCAGGTGGAAGGAGGGCAAAATTGCGATCATTGATTCCACTTAGTAGCAACATGTCTAACTCTCTTTGCTGTAGTTGCTCTGATAGTAAATCCCGGTGACGCGCGTTCGGTAGATGTGCGGATCGGCCACATAACAAAAGGCGTCTATTTTTAACTTTACCAATAAACCCTCCCAGTAACTGCAGCTAATTCAATTTCTTTAGTTCAGCCATCTAATCGGATCAGGCGTTCAATAATCCCGCTACCTGGCGGTAAGATCCTGCCTCTCCTAAATTAACGCTCCTGATCCAAGCATCGGAATTGCATCAGGTGTCCCACTTCTAACTACTTGGGAATTACAGCGGGCGCGGACTCACACGTGTCAGGGGCTGGAGGAATAGTTACTTAGTAGCCAGATCTGTTTCCAGTGAAGTATCAGTGCACAGAACTGCCGGGAGGTGAGGAGTTAAAGAGGCCCAGAAAATAACAGAATTGGCGGGACCGCTGCCCCTTCTCACGTCACCTGCCATGCACCGTGCCACCATTATAATTCAGCATGTAAAACTCTGTATAGTAAAGTGCACGTCCACCTACTAAGGTGGTCGCACATGATCAGTTCCATCCTTTCTACTGTTAGAAGCTGTGACAGTTGGGGCTCATGCACACAAATGTATTTTTTTTCCACATTTTTTGCTGGTCAGATGCGGACCCGTTCACTTCAGTGGGACCGCATAAGATGCAGAGTGCACACCTGAGTGCTGTCCGCACGCATAAGTCTGTTCCGCAGCCCTGCAAAAAAATTGAACGAATGTCCTATTCTTGTCTATTTTGCGGACGAGGATAGAACATTTGTGAAGGAGTGAAAAAAATAAATGGCTGCAGTCTCTCGGCCCGGGATCTGTACTTTTCGGATCTGCAATTTGCAGACCTGAAAAATGGCTACAGCTGTGTGCATGAGCCCTTCCTGGGAAAGAGCTGCAGCAGAAAAGACACGCCCCCTGAGCTGTGACAGGGAGAGAGCTGCAGCAGAAAAGACACGCCCCCTGAGCTGTGACAGGGAGAGAGCTGCAGCAGAAAGGATTCACCCCGTGAGCTGTGATAGGGAGAGAGCTGCAGCAGAAAGGATTCACCCCGTGAGCTGTGACAGGGAGAGAGCTGCAGCAGAAAGGGTTCACCCCGTGAGCTGTGACAGGGAGAGAGCTGCAGCAGAAAGGATTCACCCCATGAGCTGTGACAGGGATAGAGCTGCCGCAGAAAGGAGATATCCCCTGAGCTGTGATAGGGAGAGAGCTGCAGCAGAAAGGAGATACCCCCTGAGCTGTTATAGGGAGAGAGCTGCAGCAGAAAGGATTCACCCCATGAGCTGTGACAGAGAAAGAGCTGCAACAGAAAGGATTCACCCCATGAGCTGTGACAGGGAAAGAGCTGCAGCAGAAAGGATTCACCCCATGAGCTGTGAAAGGGAAAGAGCTGCAGTAGAAAGGAGATACCCCCTGAGCTGTGATAGGGAGAGAGCTGCAGCAGAAAGGATTCACCACATGAGCTGTGATAGGGAGAGAGCTGCAGCAGAAAGGATACATCCCCTAAGTTGTGACAGGGAGAGAGCTGCAGCAGAAAGGATTCACCACATGAGCTGTGATAGGGAGAGAGCTGCAGCAGAAAGGATACATCCCCTAAGTTGTGACAGGGAGAGAGCTGCAGCAGAAAGGATTCACCCTGTGAGCTGTGACAGAGATAGAGCTGCAGTAGAAAAGACATGCCCCTGAGCTGTGAAAGGGAAAGAGCTGCAGCAGAAAGGAGATACCCCCTGAGCTGTTATAGGGATAGAGCTTCAGCAGAAAGGATTCACCACATGAGCTGTGAAAGGGATAGAGCTGCAGCAGAAAGGAGATACCCCCTGAGCTGTTATAGGGAGAGAGCTGCAGCAGAAAGGAGATACCCCCTGAGCTGTTATAGGGAGAGAGCTGCAGCAGAAAGGATTCAACTCGTGAACTGTGATAGGGAGAGAGCTGCAGCGGAAAGGATACATCCCCTAAGTTGTGACAGGGAGAGAGCTGCAGCAGAAAGGATTCACCCTGTGAGCTGTGAAAGGGATAGAGCTGCAGCAAAAAGTAGATACCCCCTGAGCTGTGATAGGGAGAGAGCTGCAGCAAGAAGGACATGCCCTCTGAGTTGTGACAGGGAAAGAGCTGCAGGAGAAAAGACAGGGAGAGAGCTTCACCAGAAAGGATATGCTCCCTGAGCTCTGTTAGTGAGAGAGCTTCACCAGAAAGGACATGCTCCCTGAGCTCTGTTAGTGAGAGAGCTGCAACAGGAAGGACATAGCCCCTTAGCTGTAATGGAGAGAGAGCTGTATCAGAAAGGACACACCCCCTGAGCTGTGCGAGGAAGAGAGCTGCAGCAGGAAGGATAAGCCCCCCTCAGTTGAGACAGGGAAAGCGCTGCAGTGGAAAGGACACGCACCCTGAGCTGCTAGGCTGAGGATAATCTAGCAGAACAATCAGAGCAATGAATGGGGAGATCTCTGGATCCATGTGAGGTACAGGGCTGGTTCTAGATTTATCAGGAAGAGATTGCCATGTACTGTGTGATACATTGACTTAGACAACACTCCAAGTGATCCCGGTGGATGGGTGCACGCCCCTGAGGGGTTATGTCTATATCTCCCAAAAGCAAAAAGGAGGTAGAGGCAGCGCTCCTATATCCACTGACATGCTGCCTCTGGGGTAAAGCACGGGTCTTCTCCAGCTGATTTGCTGCCTCCACCTTCTATTTGCTTTGTACTAGAAGAAGTCATATTTTTTACATCAATCATGTCATAACCCCCTTGAAGATTGGAGACGCCCTCTAAATGGCCCATCAAATAAAGCAGACCTACACAAGAGCCTCCAGTGATTATTCTGTATTGGAAAAATGCCGGGGTACGTCTTTAAAACCCAACTCCACTGTCTGAGCTGCAAACACGTAACTTGCTGAAAACACACACAAACCCATCAGAGAGATAGCAAAAACATTAGGCGCGGCCAGGGCCGGACTGGGACAAAAAATAGGCCCGGGCATTTTTGACTGAGCAGCCCAATCACATGACCTCCAACAGGCCCCACCCCCTTGCAGTCTAGGGGCGGAGCCAAACCCGGAAGCACAATTGAGGGGCAGGGCCAGCCACCAGTAAGATAGGAAGGCTTCAGCCAACACACAAGCTTTGCAACAACCAACATACAGATCTTGCAACATTATAGGAAGCTACAGAAAAGTCTTATAATATCCTCAGTGGATCTCAACCTCCCCATCCTCACACCCTGTACAGGTCAGTGCCCCCGAAATTGCACTCACAGTTCTCCAGCAACTCTGGCAAATACCACCTATTCCGTACAGGGTGGGTTTACATCTGCGTTATGCCATTCCGTTATAGGTTCAGTTTCAAACGGAATATAATGGAATGGCCAGATGGAATGCAAAACGGAAACCTTTAAGGGTCCATTCACACGTCTGTTGTTTCTTACCTGATCTGTTCCGTTTTTTGCGGAACAGATCTGGACCAGTTCTGTACCCATTAATTTTCAATGGGTCCTGAAAAAAAATCAGACATTGAGCTGTCCGATTTTTTTTTTCAGGACCAATTGAAAATGAATGGGTACAGATCTGGTCCAGATCTGTTCCGCAAAAAACGGAACAGATCAGGAAAGAAACAACGGACGTGTGAATGGACCCCAAGAGGCATTCCGTTTTGCTCTGTCCTAATAGAAGTTTATGAGAAAGCATAACGGAGCCGTCTGGGTCCCTGTCGACAGGACTTTGTTTTCCGTCTTGCATAACAGGAACCAGATGGATCCGTTTTGATTCCCATAGACTTTTAAGACGACGGAGAGCAAACGGAAAGCCTCTTGCAGAGTCTGCACTGTAGGAGAGAGAGATGGCAGTGGCTGTGAAGGGGAAAGTTCCAGAGCACAATGACAGCCCCAGAGCCTTTCTGCTGCCTGACCGACTGTATGCTGCCACAGCGCCAGCCTGCAGGACATCAGAGAGGCCTGGGGTCCACATTATAGCACCACTACATTTACTTATTATCAAAAAGCATCATACATAACCAAGCAAAAGCCAGAATATAATAAAAGACAAAAACATTAAACTACATTTATAATAAAACAATTTACTTACAAAAGAAGCGATTCAGTCGTCTGCTGTGCCGTCCTCTGCTTGCTTCCACTGATTATGTGCCCTCCTTTCTGTCTCTCCTCAGTGCGCAGGCGCACTGTTATGGGGGATCTGTGGATGACAGTATGACACACTGTTATGGGGGACCTGTGGATGACACACTGTTATGGGGGACCTGTGGATGACACACTGTTATGGGGGACCTGTGGATGACACACTGTTATGGGGGACCTGTGGATGACACACTGTTATGGGGGACCTGTGGATGACACTGTTATGGGCATCTGTGGATGACACACTGTTATGGGGGACCTGTGGATGGCACACTGTTATGGGGGACCTGTGGATGGCACACTGTTATGGGGGACCTGTGGATGGCACACTGTTATGGGGGACCTGTGGATGGCACACTGTTATGGGGGACCTGTGGATGACGCACTGTTATGGGGGACCTGTGGATGACACACTGTTATGGGGGATCTGTGGATGACAGTATGACACACTGTTATGGGGGACCTGTGGATGACACACTGTTATAGGGGACCTGTGGATGACACACTGTTATGGGGGACCTGTGGATGACACACTGTTATGGGGGATCTGTGGATGACACACTGTTATGGGGGGACCTGTGGATGACACACTGTTATGGGGGACCTGTGGATGACACACTGTTATGGGGGACCTGTGGATGACACACTGTTATGGGGGACCTGTGGATGACACACTGTTATGGGGGACCTGTGGATGACACACTGTTATGGGGGACCTGTGGATGACACACTGTTATGGGGGATCTGTGGATGACACACTGTTATGGGGGGACCTGTGGATGACACACTGTTATGGGGGGACCTGTGGATGACACACTGTTATGGGGGACCTGTGGATGACACACTGTTATGGGGGACCTGTGGATGACACACTGTTATGGGGGACCTGTGGATGACACACTGTTATGGGGGGACCTGTGGATGACACACTGTTATGGGCATCAGTGGATGACACACAGTTATGGGGGCATCTGTGGATGACGTACTGTTATGGGGGACCTGTGAATGACACTATTAATGGGGCATCTGTGGATGACACTATTAATGGGGCATCTGTGGATGACACTATTATGGGGGCATCAGTGGATGACACACGGTTATGGGGGCATCTGTGGATGACGCACTGTTATGGGGGATCTGTGAATGACACTATAAATGGGGCATCTGTGGATGACACTATTATGGGAGCATCAGTGGATGACACACGGTTATGGGGGCATCTGTGGATGACGCACTGTTATGGGCATCAGTGGATGACACACAGTTATGGGGGCATCTGTGGATGACGTACTGTTATGGGGGACCTGTGAATGACACTATTAATGGGGCATCTGTGGATGACACTATTAATGGGGCATCTGTGGATGACACTATTATGGGGGCATCAGTGGATGACACACGGTTATGGGGGCATCTGTGGATGACGCACTGTTATGGGGGATCTGTGAATGACACTATAAATGGGGCATCTGTGGATGACACTATTATGGGGGCATCAGTGGATGACACACGGTTATGGGGGCATCTGTGGATGACGCACTGTTATGGGCATCAGTGGATGACACACAGTTATGGGGGCATCTGTGGATGACGTACTGTTATGGGGGACCTGTGAATGACACTATTAATGGGGCATCTGTGGATGACACTATTATGGGGGCATCAGTGGATGACACACGGTTATGGGGGCATCTGTGGATGACGCACTGTTATGGGCATCTGTGGAGGACACACAGTTATGGGGCCATCTGTGGATGATGCACTGTTATTAACAGTGCGTCATCCACAGACCCCACCCCATAACAGTGTCATCCACAGATATCCCCTTAATAGACTGTTAAGGGGATATCTGTGGATTGCATGGCACTGTTATGGCGGCATCTGTAAATGACACTGTTATGGCAGCGCAAGCATCTTGTGCTATACAGTCATGTGAAAAAATTAGGACACCCTTTGAAAGCATGTGGTTTTTTGTAACATTTTTAATAAAAGGTTATTTCATCTCCGTTTCAACAATACAGAGAGATTAAAGTAATCCGACTAAACAAAGAAAACTGAAGAAAAGTCTTTTCAAGATCTTCTGTAAATGTCATTCTACAAAAATGCCTATTCTAACTGAGGAAAAAGATAGGACACCCTTGCCCCTAATAGCGAGTGTTACCTCCTTTGGCTGAAATAACTGCAGTGAGACGGTTCTTGTAGCCATCTACCAGTCTTCGACATCGGTCTGAGGAAATTTTACCCCACTCCTCAATGCAGAACTTTTTCAGCTGTGAGATGTTTGAGGGGTTTCTTGCACGTACAGCCCTTTTCAAGTCACCCCACAGCATCTCAATGGGATTCAAATCTGGACTTTGACTTGGCCATTCCAGGACTCTCCATTTCTTCTTTTTCAGCCAATCTTTGGTTGATTTACTAGTATGTTTTGGGTCATTGTCATGTTGCATGGTCCAGTTCCGCTTCAGCTTTAATTTTCTAACTGATGGTCTCACATGTTCTTCAAGCACCTTCTGATACACAGTAGAATTCATCGTGGATTCTATGATGGTGAGCTGACCAGGTCCTGCTGCAGCAAAGCAGCCCCAAACCATGACACTTCCACCTCCATGCTTCACAGTTGGTATGAGGTTCTTTTCTTGGAATGCTGTGTTTGGTTTACGCCAAACATGTCCTCTGCTGTTGTGTCCAAATAATTCAATTTTGGACTCATCTGTCCAAAGAACATTATTCCAGAAGTCCTGGTCTTTGTCAACTTTATCTCTGGCAAATGTCAGTCTGGCCTCGATGTTTCTCTTGGAAAGCAAAGGTTTCCTCCTTGCACACCTCCCATGCAAGTTAAACTTGTACAGTCTCTTTCTGATTGTAGAGGCATGTACTTCTACATCAACAGTAGCCAGAGCCTGCTGTAGTTCTCGAGATGACACTTTAGGGTTTTTGGAGACCTCTTTTAGCATCTTGCGGTCTGCTCTTGGGGTGAACTTGCTGGGGCGACCAGTCCTGGGCATGTTGGCAGTTGTTTTGAAAGCCCTCCACTTGTAGACTATCTTCCGGACAGTGGAATGGCTGATTTCAAAATCTTTTGAGATCTTTTTAAATCCCTTCCCAGACTCATAGGCTGCTACAATCTTTTTTCTGAAGTCCTCTGACAGCTCTTTTGCTCTCACCATGGTGCTCACTCTCACTTCAACAGTCAGGAGCACACCAAACTAAATGTCTGAGGTTTAAATAGGGCAAGCCTCATTCAACATGCAGAGTAACGATCTACTAATTATGTGCACCTGGTGTGATATACCTGTGTGAGATCTGAGCCAATTTAAGAGGGAATACATGTGAGGGTGTCCTATCTTTTTCCTCAGTTAGAATAGGCATTTTTGTAGAATGACATTTACAGAAGATCTTGAAAAGACTTTTCTTCAGTTTTCTTTGTTTAGTTGGATTACTTTAATCTCTCTGTATTGTTGAAACGGAGATGAAATAACCTTTTATTAAAAATGTTACAAAAAACCACATGCTTTCAAAGGGTGTCCTAATTTTTTCACATGACTGTATATATGTGTCATCTCATCATCCACATGATCCACAGATATCTCCCCCCCCCCATAACAGTGTCCCTCCCTATTGTAAGACAGACCCCGCTGTTCCTTATGTAAGTGAGCTATTGAGCTTGTAAATAAACTTGCGCAAAGTATATGAGTAGTTACTAACTACTCATATACTTTGCACAAGATTACAAGCTCAATAGCTCACTTACATAAGTTACTGTCTAATATTCTATCACTAACTTACTGCCTTGGACAGTCAGTGGGCATGGGCAGGCGGCAGCCACAGCCAGTTGGG